>NC_091749.1:28845693-29145693 GCF_043380555.1 Nothobranchius furzeri
TTGCTACAAAGACATCTGATGTCTGCTCACTGCTCTCAGCCTCATTACAAACAACTTGTGCCAAAACTTTTGTCACAGTGCCAGTCGTGCTCGGGCTTGCAACCCATGGTGTGTTGTGTGACTCGCCACAGGAAGAACAGCAGCTCAGAGCCAGCGGGAGATGTATTTCTACAGATGTTCAGACGACTGACTCAAACTCAGGAAACTACAGTACTTGTAAATTTTATAAAATCTTAAAAATAACTTAAGATTAAACACATAAAACATTTGTAGGTTTATTGTAGTATGGAGATAGTCCTTCCTACTTACTCAGGTAGTGAACATCACAAGAGTGCCACTATAGCACGATTAGCATTAGCTGTTAGCCTAGCAGCAGGTCAAATGAACTGCTGATCATCTAGCATAGCTTTTAATTCAGTAGGATTTATTGCTACAACAAACCAGAAGAGAAAATGCATTTGCAGTAATAATCATTAGCAAAACATTTATTTTATAATGCATAACGTTGATTTTGGCATGGATAGGTCAAAATGCATCATAAAGGCGGAGACTATTCAGCAGTGTTGGGCAAGTGACTTCAAAACTGTAATGCATTATTTCTTACTTGTTACCCTCAATTTAAAGTAATTCATTACATTACAATATTACTGATTTTAAAATGTAAGGCATTACACTACTTTTGCATTACTTTAAGTTACTTTCACCAAAACAACTTCAATATGAATCTGGTAATGTGACGCTCAGTGAGCTCATGACATATATGTGGAAAGTGATGTGGTGTCTGAGCTAGGATTGCTGTTAAAAACAGTCAGATATAATAACAGTGCTTTAAAATGATTGTTTATTAAATAAAAGCAACAACAATCTGTGCTCTCAGCACGCTGCCATCTTATATTAACTGAGCAGGGAGTGAGGTGGTGAGGGCTCCAAGACTATTTGCCTTGGTCCCCAAATGCCTTGATACGGCCCTGGATGTGGGACTGACTTCTGGGGTGATCTGATTCTATCACATGTATGAATATTAGATGCTTAAAAATTATTGCTTTTCACTGGTAAAAATGAGTATTGGGGATAAATCTACCTACTTTTTTCTTTTTTTCTTGATTTTATTTGAATAATTTCCGGCCCTTTCTCTCTCTAACCTTCCTGCATGCTGCATGTTTTCTCCTTCTTCCAGAAAAAACTGTTTCCTAGACTTCCTACTTTCTAACTATCAGCCAAAGGGATCTTCACATGCGCGGCGCTCCAGCAGTAATGAGTTGAAATCACCGGGGCCCAGATTATGAACTCAGCTGAGGCAAAGCACGTCAGAAAAGCACAAAATACCAGAGAATATGCACTGATATGAACGATCGCAAGTTAATTATTTTGTTTTAGTGGAGCGATTTTGTGAATGTTACAGCGGCCGCGTGCAGGACGCAGCTGGTGTAGTTGAGCCGTTACCGCGGCGTCCTCTCTGCCCGCAAAGCTGAGTCCATAAATGACGTAATATATGCAGATACTGGATCTTTCTTCGGGTTTCCCGCAATTTGAATTTTTCAGGAACACATCTTGATTCTGGGTTTAAAATGCATTGTAATTACCGCGTTACTGACAATTGTACCGAGTAAATATTTCCATTTTCTTTCCCTGTAATGCCTTACATTACCACATTACAGCAAAAAGCAATGCATTACAGTAATTAATTACTTTTGTACCACATTACTCCCAACACTGCTAATCAGACAGCAAACAGCAGCTCTAGAGGGTTAGGGTGGATTTGATGTTAAAAAACCCAAGACTGGAATCAGTCTAATGGAGCGATGCTGATTTAAACATGTAGTTGTATTGCATAAGGCGTTTCGCAGACTGACATATTATTTATATCGGATTCGATGAAGCACATCAGATAAGCCTGGTCTGCTGCTGCATTTGGTATGAATTCACATCTTTACATCTTTCATGATAACAGGCAGCAGGGGGTCTATCCACTTAAATGTTTAAGCCATTCCGGCTTTATTTAATGCACAAAGTCTTTTATTTATTAAATGTATAATAATTCTGTTCGTAGGCTGTTTTAAAATCCCCTAGTGTTCATCATAAGAAAATGTGTTTGTTGGCAGATGGATAAAACAACTTTATGTTTGTCTATGCTAGCGATTATTACTGGAAATGCATTTTCTCTTCTAGCTTGTAGCATAAAAGACCTTCACCACCGGGAAATAGCTTTGTGTTAAGGATGCCATTTTACTGTCTGTCACTGTACAAACCGTAAGTACTTAACAAGGGTTTTGCCCGACTGTTAAGAACACAGCAATTACTTAGACTCAAACTGTAATGTAGGAGCCTGTTCACTACGTCATTTGTGTTTTGTTTTCTTTAAGATCTCACTTCCCAAAAAATGCTTCTGTCTTCCAGTAAAATCAAGATTCATGATGGAAATGCAAAGTGTAGACTCACGAATGTAACGTATGCAGAAACATGCAAAGGTTTAGAGTGCTAACGATAAACAACATGGTGATATTTAACCACCATAGCAGGCGGAAAAAACATCTTTAAAACCACGTTTGTCTTCCTGAAAGAAAAGAAGGAATATACGCCTCACAATAAAACAGCTGACTGAGACCACTTTGTCAACATCTAATTGTTCATTTTCAGGTAAACACAAAACACAATGCAACTTTTCAAGGAATAAACACACCTTTCACAGCAATGTAATGTTGCAATGCATTCTGGGAGGTACCGCTAAACAGACAAGTGCACGTTTTGTACGGGTGCCTATGGGTTTGAGTCGATCCGATCGTCCTAAATTTGTAGTTCCGTCTCCTAAATATGTTCAGTCATTAAGGAACTAAACAACTCCGTTGGGGCTTGTGCAAATAGACTCTAGATACCCAGATTGAGGATAAGGTCAGTGACCACATGAATCAGCTGGAAAGGGAAACGGACCAAGCTAAAGACAGCAAAGTGGCGGTAGAATTTATGTGGAAGGGCAGATTTTCTCATTGTGAAGCAGATCAAGGTAAGATGTACATGTGTTCCATAAATTCCACAGGCGGGAAAGGTCCTACGTCTGAGAGTGACGAGCCGATACTACAAATGCTCTGAGATGTGGATTTACCCAGGAGGCGTTGATGTAAATGAAGGGGTCCAGCTGAATGTGTCAGCCAAAAAACATCCAAACATGGAGGAAAACGCCTTTTGACCAGAGTGCTTGAGTACTGTCAATCATGAATAACTGGTTTTTGATTCTGTTATAATTAATGAGGAAAAATCTCCTAAAAAAGGAAGAAATGAAAATGCCATCAGAAATGCATTAATGTAACATGACTTGATAACAACTGTTGGTGCTTTTAATTTGCATGGGCCTTCAGGCAGGCGGAGAGAAATTAACCTTTTGCCTCTGATTGCATTTATTACATTTACATTGTAAAATGTTCATGAACGTCCTCTAAAATATCATTCATTATTTAGGGGCAAAAAACGCAAACTTTCTTTGTCAACACAACCTCCTAGTTTATATTTGCTCATTTGAAAAATGCATTTGAACTTCACACAATGTCTGCCTTCACATCAAAGTCCAAGCTCTTTTGGGTAAATATGGTTTGGTGGACTAGCGTTAGCTCCTGGCAGCATTGGTGCGGGAAACTGTAGAGTTGTAGGCTATTCCTCTGGAAGTTTCTTGTTGTTTAACTTTTGTGTTAAAAACATAAATCCCTTTTTTAAGTTTAAAAAAAAAGAATTGTGAACAATTTTCTTTTCATTTTCATAAATATTGTGCCATTAACCGTTGTAAAACTACTAATCCAGAAGCACCGATAAGGCACATGTGGTGCTTCTAAGCTCCATCACAAACCTCCTAAATAAAAACAACACATGGTGTTGCTTTAACAAGGTGAAATGTAGAAGCTTGTAAAAATAAAAAATAAAAAAAAGCAGCCAAGTGCTAGTAATTGGGCATTGATTCCGTATCAGTACATTTCTGCAATAAAAGCAGATGTTTGGCAGTGTGTGTGTGTGTGTGTGTGTGTGTGTGTGTGTGTGTGTGTGTGTGTGTGTGTGTGTGTGTGTGTGTGTGTGTGTGTGTGTGTGTGTGCCCGCACTGCCCGCTCACCACAGCCATGGAATACACCTCATCAACACGCACTAACACCATTGGAGCAGGCGGAGGGAGACTAGAGGTCTTGGCACACCTCTGTTGTCGCTTGACTTCCTGGTGCTGGAGGCTAGGAGGGAGATCCGGCCGTCTGGTTGGGGTCTGGGGTGGTGGGTTGCTGTGCTCAGCGTTCGGCGGGGAAGCCTGCTCATCAGCACCCCAGCAGAAAGGGTTGAACTCTGGGAACTGGTAATGGTTGTACACCATGTGCAGCAGTACTGGGCCCTTCAAATAAAGCGAGTTGACACTATGGCGACACCCCCAGTACTAAAGACAATAGCATCCTTTCTATTGTCAAGGTCATCAGAATGATCAAGAGATCTGCACTGTTCATTTAAAAAGATAAGACCAAAGTGAAGACTTTTACCCAGAATGCATTGCAACACATTCAAATAAAGCCAATCAGAACAAACACCCATCAGCATGGTGGTGGAGGGCATCAGTCCACCATGGCCTTCTCAGTCTATGGCTTCTGGAGCCAAATGTGAGTGACAGCTGAAGCTCGGACCTAACTGGCTCATAAAGCATGACAATACTAGCAAGCAGAGCAGCAAATCAATAGCCAACTGGCTGAAAAAGAAAATTAACTCAACATTTTCAGAATGCTGTGGAGGGAGAGCGGTGGATGAAAAAAAATGCCTGTGAGCATCAATGAACTAAGACAACATATTGAAACGAGTTGGCCAGATTTCCATCATAACAATGACAGATGGATAAGGTCAAACAGAAGCTGATTATCGAGTTATCACTGATAACAATCAGCTGTTGAATCACTCAGCCTTCACACACTTTCTGTTTCTGGGATGATTTTGGTCTTTTTCATGTATCGTGTTCATCTGAGGTAACTAATTTTAGGACTCAACGGGAGAAAATTATATTTTTAATGACTTTAAACTTGAGGGTTGACAGTTAACAGTCATAATGCATAAATTGCATAGAAAACTGTATACATAAAGGGCTATGTGTAGCTTCTTAAATATTGTGTCTGTAGGATCCATGCCTAAGCAGAACCATGTGGTTGTCCTATTGATCCATCAGGTACAAGCTTCTCGCAGCACAGTACGATCAAATCTACCCAGGCCACTTCAGCAGGGAGAAAAAGAACAGACGATAACATAGTGATCTACCTGTGAAACCCAGACAAAAGGAGAAGAGATGCAGCTCTGCACAGACTGGTAGAAACCGTGCTGAGTGATTCAACACGGGGGAAGAGCCCTGGCAGGCAAAAGAAGACCACAAAGATGCTTCTCTGGTGCAGCCGGAGTGTGTTCAAGTGCAGTGGTCTAATGTTGAAATGCCCAAAGCGCTTTTCTCATGAGAGTCAGTTTGTGAGTCAGACAAAAAACCCTTTAAACAGTTATTTCTGCGTTCACACTAAAGACGCTTTAATGATTCCAATCATCAGAATTGTAAAGTTTGACACGAAGCTGATTTTTGGCTCAAATGGTTGATGTGTTGTTTGCCACTATTACTCATGCATGAAAATAAAATGTCAGCATGAAAATATTTATTACTTAACTTTGTTCAAATAACCAATGAAACTGGAATTTCAATAAAACTAATTATAGGGCTTCATCAAATCTGTTTTTGTTCGAAACACTAATTTTATTCTTTTCATTCCTAGTGAGATTTAACCACACTTTTTACCCAAAAATATTTTTATTGCATAATTACATGAATGACAATTTAGTAATTCAATCAAAAACATGAATGCTGACAATTTCAAATATGCAAACTAAAAGTCTGCCTGCTTTTTCCACCTGGCAAAGAGCGCAGGGCTTTACTACACTGAAAAGATGATGTTGTGGATTTTTAAATCTTTCCTGCTTAAAAGCACAAAATAAGCAAAACTGACTCCCACAATCCTTTGAGTGACAGCAGTAACATGCAATCAACAGCCCGTAGCCCCATCAGTCGTCCCATCTAAACGTACCATGTGACAAAAGTCCTCCACCTCCCACACAGCTGCATTTAGACACACAGCTGAAGCCCACAGTGGTTTTAACGGGCGAGCGCCATCTAAGTATCACACTCCGTCATCTGACAGCCATCCTGGAGCACAAAGGGTTAAAGAGTTTCCCTAGAGTAATGCTTGAAACGTACTTGGTATACGTGACTGGTGGCCTAATGTCTCCGTCAGCCGGTGAGAGCGGTGCTCTGCTACCGTCTGACAAGCAATCCATCACAGAGAACACACAGACAGAGAGCCGCATGCAGCCACATAAAGAGTCTGCACGACAGACATGCTAAAACACACGGCAACAGCGCACACCTACTGACTAACGCCAACACACACATGCTTCCGTAACGCTGACAGACGCACATTAATGCACTTGTTGACGGTCACAGATCTCAGGGAGGCTGACTTGCACACAAACACTTCAGACACTCTGCAAACCCCCCAAATACACACAGACTCCCCCAAAAGGACAACATGATGGAGGAGAGGAAATGGTGAATGGCGGATTTTCTCTCCCAGCATCCCCAGGTTTGTTTACTCTCCCAGAAGTAAAGTGAAAATTTAAAGGGCTATCTCCGCAGCGTGCTGGAGAGCAGATTCTCCTAATTACACAGCAGCCCCCAGTGTGTGTGTGTGTGCGTGCGCGTGCGTGCATGTGTGTGTGTGTGTTGACACCAGGCTGTGAATGTGGTAAAACCACAGACTGACTAAATCTATACTGAACTACAGCTGCCAGTGCTACAGAACACAAACAGCCAGAGCGCAAGACGGCTGCCAGAAATCAGACGCCTGCATGACAGCAAGACAACACAAAGTGGTAGCCGAAGAGTTTGGAATGAGTTCAAAAAGAATAAAACAGTATTCTAAAATTGGGGTCAATGTGTGACGGGTGGTAAACGAGGGTGGGGACCTTGGCGATATGATCCTCGGCTACAGAAGCTGGCTCTTGGCACATGGAACGTCACATATCTGGTGGGGAAGGAGCCTGAGTTGGTGTGTGAGGTTGAGAGGTTCCGACTAGATATAGTCGGACTCACCTCAACACATGGCTCTGGCTCTGGCATCAGTTTCCTTGAGAGGTGTTGGGCTTTCTACCACTCTGGAGTTGCTCCCACTGAGAGGCGCCAAGCAGGGCTGGGCATACTAGTTGCCCCCCATCGTGGTGCCTGTACATTGGGGTTTACCCCAGTGAATGAGAGGGCCTCCCTCCGCCTATGTGTGGGGGGATGGGTTCTGACTGTGGTCTGTGCTTATGCACCAAACTACAGTTCAGACTACCCACCCTTTTTGGAGACCTTGGAGGGGGTGCTGGAAAGCGCTCCTTCCGGTGACTCCCTCGTTCTGCTGGGAGACTTTAATGCACACGTGGGCAACGGCAGTGAGACCTGGAGTGTTGTGGTTGGGAGGAACGGCCCCCCTGATCTGAATTTGAGTGGTGTTTTGTTATTGACTTCTGTGCCAGTCATGGATTGTCCTTAATGAACACCATGTTCAGACATAAAGGTGTCCGTATGTGCTCTTGGCACCAGGATACCTTAGGCCGCAGCTCAATGATCGACTTTGTTGTTGTGTCATCTGACCTGCGACCGCATGTCTTGGACACTCGGGTGAAGTGAGGGGCGGAGCTGTCAACTGACGTCTACCTGATGGTGAGTTGGCTCAGATGGTGAGGGAGTATGCCGGTCAGACCAGGCACGCCCAAATGCATTGCAAGGGCCTGCTGGGAACGTCTGGCAAAGTCTCCTGTCAGAAGGAGCTTCAATTCCCACCTCCGACAGAACTTCCAAAATGTTCCAGGGGAGGCGGGGGACATTGAGTTTGAATGGACCCTGTTCCGTGCCTCCATTGTTGAGGCAGCCGACCAGAGCTGTGGTCGCAGGATCGTCGGTGCCTCTCGTGGTGGCAATCCCCGAACCCGCTGGTGGACACCGGCGGTTAGGGATGCTGTCAAGCTGAAGAAAGAGTTCTATCAGGTCTTTTTGGCCTGTGGGACTCCAGAGTGAGCTGACAGATACCGGCAGTCCAAGAGGACCGCGGCTCGGGTGGTTGCCAAGGCAAAAACCCGGGCATGGGAGGAGTTCAGTGAGACCATGGAGCAAGACTTCCGTACAGCTTTGAGGAGATTCTGGTCCACCATCCGGCGCCTCGGGGGGGGGGGGGATCAGTGTGCTACACACACTGTTTATAGTGGGGACGGTGTGCTGCTGACCTCTACTCAGGACATTGTGGATCGGTGGGCAGAATACTTTAAAGACCTCCTCAATCCCACCGACAAGTCTTGAAGCAGAGTCTGGGGACTTAGTTGGCCTCTCAAATCTCTGGGGTTGAGGTCACTGAGGTGGTTAAAAGCTCCTCTGTGGCAAGGCTCCAGGGTTGTATGAGATCCGCCTGGAGTTCCTTAAGGCTCTGGATGTTGTGGGGCTTTGTTGGCTGATGCGGCTCTGCAATATCGCGTGGACATCGGGGGCAGTCCCACTGGACTGGCAGACTGGGGTGGTGGTCCCCTTATTTAAAAAGGGGGACCGCAGGCTATGTTCCAACTACATGGGATCACACCCCTGAGCCTTCCTGGTAAGGTCTATTCAGGGGTTCTGGAGAGGAGGGTCCATCGGATTGTTGAACCTCAGATTTAGGAGGAGCAATGTGGTTTTCGTGCTGGCCGTGGAACACTGGACCAGCTCTATAGCCTTAAGGGGATCCTGGAGGGTACGTGAGAATTTGCCCAACCAGTCTAGGTGTGTTTTGTGGATTTGGAGAAGGTGTTTGACCGCGTCCCTTGGGCAGCCCTGTGGGGGGTACTCCGGGAGTATGGGGTACTAGGCCCTCTGATACAGGCTGTTAGGTCCCTGTATGACTGGTGTCAGCTTGGTCCGCATTGCCGGCAGTAAGTCAGGCTCATTCCCAGTGAGAGTTGGACTCCGCCAAGGCTGCCCTTTGTCACCGATTCTGTTCATGACCTTTATGGACAGGATTTCTAGGCACAGCCAAGGTGTGGAGGACATCCGTTTTGGTGGCTTGAGGATCAGATCTCTGCTTTTTGCAGATGATGTGGTCCTGTTGGCTTCATCAGAACCTGATCTTCAGCTTTCGCTGGAGCAGTTCACAGCCGAGTGTGAAGCAGCTGGGATGAGAATCAGCTCCTCTAAATCTGAGACCATGGTCTTGATTCAGAAAAGGGTACAATGCCTTCTTCGGATCAGGGATGAGGTCCTGCCCCAAGAGGAGGAGTTTAAGTATCTCGGTGTCTTGTTCGCGAGTGAGGGAAAACTGGAGCGTGAGATCGATCGGCGGATTGGTGCTGCATCTGCAGTGATGCGGTTGTTGTGCCGGTCTGTCGTGGTGAAGAGAGAGCTGAGTCAGAAGGCAAAGCTCTCGATTTACTGGCCGATCTATGTTCCAACCCTAACCTATGGTCATGAGCTTTGGGTGGTGACCGAAAGAACGAGATCGCGGATGCAAGCGGCCGAAATGAGTTTTCTCGAATAGTGGCTGGGCTCTCTCTTAGAGATAGGGTGAGAAGCTCGGTCATTCGGGAGGGGCTCGGACTAGACCCACTGCTCCTCCACATCGAGAGGAACCAGTTGAGGTGGCTCGGGCATCTAGTCAAGATGCCTCCTGGGCGCCTCCCTGGTGAGGTTTTCTGGGCACGTCCAACCGGGAGGAGACCTAAAGGTAGACCCAGGACAGGGTGGAGGGACTATGTCTCTCACCTAGCCAGGGAACGCCTTGGGATTCCCCCGGAGGAGCTGGCCCAAGTGGCTGGGGAGAGGGAAGTCTGGGCCTCTCGCCTTAGGCTACTGCCCCGGCGACCCAACTCCGGATAAGCGGATGAAAATGGACGGATGGATGGATGAATGGGATCGATGCTGAATAAGAAACAGGAAGCTTGTGATTCAGGTCATGTTGTGATGAGGAAAGAAACACTGTGCCTTCTGTTTTGAACGTTCTCTTTATTGTTTCAGACAGCGAGGCATGGCAGTGGCTGGGTGAGACACCAGCTTTAGTTAATGGGACACATCAAGAGAAGGGCCACGCTCACACTGGAGATTTGATCCTTTCGCCTTATCAGCTCTTTTCCCAATGTCCTTGCCTTAGTGGCTTTTATGCCTCTCTCCCCTTTAGTCTCAGATGGTGATTGGCTGGGCCTCTATGATCTCTACTCTGCCACCTTGATGAATGTGTCCCACCCCCATTCATGCTGCACTAACCAATCCCTAGCAACACTACGCTGTGTTAATCTGAGCTGTGGCCAATTCTGGATGTACTCACAAGCTGCAAACACAATAACTGCTGAAGTAGAAACTGTTTTACCAGGAGTTTTTCCCCTGCCTTATTTTGCCTTTTGTCGTTTACAGTTTAATTCCATTTGTAGGAGCAAATCTAACTTTAAATACTGTTATTATTGGTTTTCAGTGGGAACCAATCGTTGATTTCATTTTAGGCTCTGAGCCTTGTGTGCCTTTGGGGTCCAAAGAGCTGTGATTGGTGCCCAAGACAATTAATAATGCAGACATGAAGGGATGGGAGTGTGTAAATCCTGTCCCTTTTCTTTTTTCAGTGATGTAAAAGTGCCTGAAGCTAGACATAGCCGCACACACACACACACACACACACACACACACACACACACACACACACACACACACACACACACACAGAGAGAGAGAGAGAGAGAGAGAAGTTGGTTTTGGACTGCAAAGCCAGGGAGCCAAAATTCTTGCTTTTTTGTGGTACTTTTCAAGTTGAAGTAATGTGCGCAGTACAAAACAAAACAGAGGCAAAGGGATGAGTTTCCCAGCAAGAAAAGGCTCTACAACACCACATTAAATATCTAAAATTCTTCTTGAATAATTAATCGGCGAGCCGCGGCTGTGTACTGAGGAATGAGAATGAGAAAGCTTCCTGGCATCTTAGCAGATTTGAGTAAGCATTTGTCAGACTCAAGCCCTCTTCAGCTCTCCTGCTACAGAACGCTCTTTCATCTCAACATGATGTTTTTCATGTTTCTACTGGCGGATGTGTGTAGGGGTGAGATGCTTACCAGTTTTAATGGTTACGGCAGTAAAATGTCTTAGAGTTAATACATTTTAAAATGAATTAACAATTAAAGCTGTATTATTCCAGAGGTATGGTGAGTTCATGATGGTCCAGCAGAAGCAGTGCAACAGATGTAAATGAAGCAGCAGCCAAGGACACGACACACACGGGAGAAATCTGATATGACGAAGGAAAGGTGAATCTGACAAATCAGCAGCTAGTAAAATGTTATCTATGTTTTAGCCTGCTAAAGTCATTGAGATGTGTTTAGCAGTTTTACTTATGGGTTCATAAACTAACCCTAACCCCACATTCCATTCTAAAATTGTAAATGCCTTTCAGAACAGCTATGGATCAAGGTTATTTGGTTTTACAAATCTGACCGCTCTCTTCATTAATCAGACATCAACTGCATTAAAAAGCATTCAGAATAAGAACTCCAAACTTAAATATGTGCTTGAAAACTAAACAAACTCACAAACAAACAAAGGAGCGATCTCATAGCATCTTAAGGCCACTGAGTCTGCAGCATCACGTTTTCCTCCTGCAGACTAGAATCAGCCGGTTCATTTATGTAATGTCCAGAAATGGTCAACTTTCACCTACATATTGACCTAAATGCAAGAGGTCATCTGCGGACCCTCTAAAGTGGATTTTACACTCTATCTCCCTACAAGCCAGAAGAATACTGCAACCTTGTTGACATTTCTGGGTTGTCAGCCTGTGTTCCCAAACAAAGCCTTCTCTGATAACACCGCAGGATTGCCCACTTTCTCAATAAGGACGACGTTTTCATTAAATGAAATTAACAAATGTAATATGGATAATAATGTTTCATTAATATGTGTTTAAATTATTGAAACAAAATTATTACATTGATTTATATATATGGTAATCAGTAATGCAATCGTCACCTGCACCAGACACAAGGACAAATTAATGTTAAGTTAAACTCATGACACAGATATTTCTTTACCCCAAATCAGAATATCCGGTATCTCAAGAAGGCGTGATGTTCTGAGGTTGTCTAGGTAATATCCTTTAACATGGCATGCTCCGATTGGCCAAGGAAATCATAATATGAGAATATTAAAACAGAATAACTTACAGTTATTCAGCAGTCGGAGTCGCATTCCAGCTTCCCATCATTCATTCAGTTCTAGAGAGCGCTTCGGAACGGCCGTCCGGAGTGGCCGTCCGGAGCGACACCTCTTTAACCCTGAGCATTTTTGGCAAGCTGCCAAAACCCTGCTAAAAGCTGCCTACTGCTGACACAGCAAACGGTTCCTGCAGAACAAAGCTTATATTGTTCCGACTCCTTAAGAGTCCTCCTACACGCAACGGTTCCATCCGTCTGCTGTGACCTGGGACATCTCTGGACTGGAGAGTCAGTGCTACGGGTATTCTACGGCCCTCGGTGCCAGAGGTCATCCGACCCCTCTGACCTTCGGATCCGAAGAGGGTCTCCAAGAAAGGTTGAAGTAGACACACCGATAGCATCTGATGCCTTTTGATAAGAATCAACTTCATAGCTTAGCGCAAACCAAATTCTTCCCTTTTACACCCAGAACTCAGTTCTTCTGGATACGAAAGTTCTGATAGCATCACATTCACACATAGGCACCATACATCACATTTCATCCACCTAGATCCAACCGTCACAGTAAATATTAGTTAACTTGTCATATTTTAGTTGTTTGGAAAATAAATGCTTACTTTTTATAAACCTGACTCTTTCCTTGAATCAAGACCAAGTGTCTACAATTCCTGAATAAACAAATAATCCTAGAATCTTCTAATTAACATCCAAAGACCAAGCAGGTTGATATTCCATATTTATATAGAGTATCACAGCTTATTGGTCATAAGTAGAGGTAATATATATTGAGCTCTTAAAGCACTCAGTTTACCAACTCTTACATTTATTACACAGCAACCAATGAATACTTTGTTAAAAGTTTCCAACAGAGTAAAGTTATTAATAATGCTGAATATTACCTCTTATAATACAAACTAATAAACAAGAGCAGCTGTGCTGATTGGTAGATGAGCACCAACCCAAACCTCAGCAGGCCACGGGACTCTGAACCCTGAAATTTGCTCCTGAGCAGCTTGTTGAAAAACAATTTCCCTAAAGACATCAGTAAAGTATCAATAATCATAACTCATTCATTCATTATGTGAACATCATCTTTCTTACGTGTGCACGCCACAAACTCACACCACCTATTCCTTATCTGCTCATAATTACGGGGTGAAAAGACAGAGAGCCAATGTAGGCCTGACTGGAATAACGGCACCAGCTCCGCCTCCAGTAGGAAGTGATGAATGTCATACAAATGAATGCAGCTGGTGGTGCTCACAGCAAGCCTTTCAGATCTCAGAGGCAACAGAATGTGCTCGTGAAAGGTGAATCCCACACTTTTTAGGCAGCATCAGTAGGCCCGACCCAACCTCAATTATTTATCCAAATCTTTCTGCATTTATAGTCTTGAAATGTGAGGATCCAAATTATTACTGAAGAGAAAAATGGGATAAACTCTGAGGTACAAATGAAAGATGCAACAGGGCTGCAATGAAAACCCCAGAAAGGTTATGCAGACTGACCCTGGCTCTGCACACATTCATCTGAGCATGCCTTTTTGTTTACAGAAGAAGGCGGACTTACTGGAATTTCACTAGTTACTCGCAATGATGGATTAGTCCTTGGACCATTATAAGGTCAGCACTAAATGATTTGGATTTAATGGTTAGCGAATATGTTTGATCTCTGAGTTCACAGACGAGGAGATAAATCAAACGGCAGACGAGACATGAACGGAGGCAGAAGCTGCTGCTGCTTGTCGACTTTCCAACAAAGAAAGAAAACTTTTTCAGAAGAAGCAGACTTAAAAGTCTGGTTTGATTGGCTGTCTTTGCTACTTTTGTCTGAGACTGTGGTTCTCAAACAGAAAAAGGAGACATGCTCCCACTGGATTGGTAGTGGATCTTGGCCTTGAGCAGAGGAGTTTAGGTGTGAGACAGACAGATGGACCAGTATATCACATCTTTATTGTTGGCATTGCTCCAGGCTGTCCTTGAAAAGCTCTCTATTTACTGTTTTGTCTGTGTTATGGTAACAAGATTTAAATCAGGACAAAAAGAACAAGAACCAGGGTGGCCAAAACTACAATGATGGCCTGACTCAGCCTTTCAGAGGAGGTGAGGAGCTCCACTGTCTAAGGGAGGCTTGCTGTAGAGCTCCTGCTCATTGGATGGATGAGAGGTTGAAAAAAAAAAAATTTTTTTTACTGACCCACTGACACTCGATGAGACATACTCTCTGGTTAGACTGCTGAACTATAAATACTTTTAAACTACCAAAATTAATCCTGTATGTTGGGATTATGCTCTAGTACTGATCAGATTGGTGGTGCATTTTTTTTTACTGGTAGACATCAACAATAGTGAGGTTTGGTGTTGCATACAGAGATGCTTCAGCCTAACTGGCCTGAATGAACAACTGCTACAGTGTTTGCTTTAATCCAGGCATTCCTAAAGGTGGGGATGGGAATGTGGGTCCTGAAGCCAAGTGTGGCTTCTGAGATGATCTCCAGAAATCCATTTAACTGATTTATTGACAATGACCACTAAAGTCATCATTTTAAATCCAACCACGCATTATTTTACTGGGCGGGCGTTGGAACGAGCCCCCGCACTATGAGAACAAACATCACATCTTTAAAGTTGATCTTCATCCACGTATGTCACACGCCATGTGATCAAGAAGCCGAAAATCCATGTAGTAGGAAATTGTTTTGGAACGCCGCTGTGAAAAAGGCTAGGCGCGAACCGGAAAAGTTTCTGCAGCTCAGAATTCGACAACAGATTATGAAAAAATGGAAACGGCTAGAAACACGCGGGTTCTTCCTGATGTAAGAAGTGAGTGTACTCTTTGTTTTGGTAGTTTTGACGTCATCATAGAGCACAGCGTTCTGTGACTCTTCAAAAAACAGTAAACGTGCTCAAAAACACTGGCAGCAAGAGTCTTTTCTGATCAGGAAATGGCTTGCAGTCAATAAGTTACATGCCCAAAATTGTTGCTAACAGCATATTTTACCACAGTTTATGGGGGAGGACTTGAGCCCATCAGATTTAGGTCCCATTTGAGGATTTTCTTATTGATTTATAAAATATGGCTGAAGCTCAGATCATCAGAGACTGCACAGGGACTGATGGGGACAGACATCTTTAGGAGCAGCTTGTTAATAAATCACAGCTTCAATCACAATAAAAAGCAAGTAATGTCCAAGATAAACGAAGTCTACGGCATCGTTTCCCATACATTCTGACTGTGAATTTCCAGATTTGCCGCCCAGGCAAGGGGAACATTAGAACATACCATCTTGCAAGGGGGAGGTTACAAATACCCTCTACTTCTAACCTCCACCTTGGTAGTTAAAACCTCCCCCTCGCGTTGCCTCGGTCCAAACCCAACTAATTTTATGTGGGAAACAAACACTTGGTGACTGTAAGGGTAACATGTTAGCTAGCAAGATGGCTAAGGTTAGGATAGGGGTGAGGAGAAGGTTAACTAACAAGAGGATAAGGTTCGGGTGTGGTACAATGAGCTAGTTTGGTGCCCCGGCTGCGGACATCCCATCGCATCAGTTTTACATTGCATTGGGATCTGCAGTCAGAAAAGGGAAAAAACCCTTTTCATACATAAGCAGTAGCGGTTTTAGGCACGGGCAGACAGGGCAGTTGCCCGGGGCGGCATTTTTTCATGACACAAAAGGGGTGCACAAGCGCTGAGTAAAAAAAAAAAAAGCAAATCTGCGCCGCACCGGGGTTTTCTATTATCTGTCATATGACAGTGTCTGGATTGGAAACAGCAAGTTGGCGTCCCCTGCAGCTGCAGGCGCTCCTGCTGACTGAGAATGTTCACGTGCACCGTGTGTCTATGAAGAACAGGAAGGGGAGGGGTGCGGCGGGGGAATTCACCTCTGCGTCTTTCCCAAATGAAATGAGCGTGCAGGGGCTGAATCAACTGTATTAACATGGCTAAAGTCAATCACATCTTAACGTTCTTCCATATTTCATTTATTATATCATAAACACAGGCCTATCATTCTTTCAGGTTTCTCTGAATTGTGTGAAATGGCCGAATAAAAAAAGGAAAAACAAAACGATTTTGTGGTCACCCCCCCATCAAGGTCAAATAGTTTAGTCCTGACTAAAGGAAACTTACTTAGTCAGGAGCCAAACAGAAGAGATGAACATAAAAAGGCTAAAACCACCAGGTGCCCCATTCAGGGGAAAAAAAAAAAGAAAAAAGAGGAGAAAGATAAAGGTATGTAGCTCTCATGATGCATGTTTTCAATTTTTTGAACCAGTTAACTGGGATTTTAACGGTGAAATTCGGTCAACTAATTGCTAACAGAGCTAATAGGGCTGAAATATTGAAACAAATATTCAAATGGTTCGAAAAAAGTCCTTGAATCGTTTTTTACTGATTCAAACTAGGATTTGTTAAATGCTCACTGCAGCCTGTGGCCTGCCTGAACAACAACAAACACATGTTGATCATGTTCACATAATAATAAATAAAACAACTGTTGAGGGTCTGACCTCATGAGGAAATTACTATGCAGTGATTTTCTCCAAAATGACTGTGCTTAAATTGCTCTGAAAAGCAAATAATCACATCAGCGCCAAGAAACTTCATTTCCCATGATGCTTTGCACACGGAAGCATTGGGATGATGTCACCGCCTAATACCAGAAACACGTTCTGCGGGAGGCAGGAGCTCATGGACGCTTTCCCGCAAACTCAGGCTATAAATCATCAACAAAGACAAAAAAACTCTTTTCTTTTGCCCAGGATACCTGGCGGTAAGGACACGCTTGTCGAACGCTCTGACTCCCTTGAGCACGCGGAAGCTCTAAGTGCCCAAGTCAAACTCACGGAACCGCTGGAAGCTAAACTACAAGCCATCAGGTCTGTTCAACCGCTAGCTGCTGAAGGGAAGAACACACAGAACCGTGAAGGTAAATCCGCAACTCCGTCAAACTCACGGAGAACGCCAAACAACGGAGAAAGCATCAAACCGACGGACGACGCCAAACTGCGGAGAAACACGGAGAACCGTCAACTCAAAGAGTGAGGGACGCCTCGCTCTTCTGGTGATCAGAAACTCATCTCTTTCTCTCTCTCCTTCTTCTTCCGTTTCCTCTATAGTCCAGAATAAGCAATAAAACCGCGCTATTGCTTCAAATTACCAGACGAGTTTCTCTTTCACTCCCAAATACGTCCGTCGGGTCATTTTGAAAGAATAAACTGCTTATTTATCATTGTTTGAATATCTTTAAATGTTTCCTACTATGGCCAAGTGGTGAAACTAAAAGATATTAATTTGTGATTAATCTTTTGTGTTGTTTCATGATCCTTTGAAATGTTTTGAGTGATTTTAAGGTTAAGTTACTACTGATTCTAAGTGCCTTGGAAGTTAAAGTGCAAGTTGCCACCCACACTTTAGCCAGACAAAGGGGTCAGCATCTTGTATTCAAGACTCCATTTTGAATCCATACACACGCACACACACACACACCACTCCTTTGTGAGAACGGAGGACCCCATTCAAACATCTTCCATCACACACAAACACATACATCTTCAATTATATCACATGGTTATTATTCATTTATTTCATTGTTTATTCATTTAACAAATTATTTAATTAAACGTTATAAAATTCAGATTTTCGTCTCCAGTAGCTTTGTTGTGTCGAAGAGAAGTCTCTGCTCCAAGGATTCTACGAACTTCAAGAAAGACTGATAAGAGTTTTGGATTCAATTTTTCCCCGGTAGAACGGGGTGGTGCCTTGGAGATGTCTAAGAACATCTTAATTAATTAATAAATCAGTAAATATTCTCATGTTTACAGAATTTATTGAAGAATCCAAAAGTAAGTTAAAGCTTACTAATTGTTCGCTCCTAATAACCCCAACACAACTGTACAAGCAGAAGAAAACACCCCAGTCACCACTAACTATCCTGTTTATTTATTGCAGATGGCTGCACTGATTATTTTTACATGATTTGTTATGTAAAAGTTGGCATTTTTGGTAGTCTACAGTTTTTTATGTCAGTTTAAATTACAGTTTCAGAGGCAATTCTAAAATATTATGGATCAAGAAAAAGATCTATTGGAGATCTACCCCAACTTTTGGACTGCTCTGCCAGTCACTGTGGCTCAAGCTGAGAGGAGCTTTTCAAAACTTGATCAAGTCATACCTGAGGTCAACTATGTTTCAGGGGTGGCTCACTAACCTGGCTCTGATTAGTATCAATCACTCAGTAGGGGAGCAGATTTCATATGATGACATTATTGATGACGTTGCATCAAGGTTAGGTTTTAATTTTAGTTTGTGTTTTCTATTCTAAGTGCAATGCTGTAGTGATTATCTTTAGTTTGTTATGTGTGAAATATTTTTGCTATTTAGAATATTTATTATATATTATGTTCATATATTCTTAATATTTAGTTATTGTTTGTTTTTGCATATTTGATTCTATATATTTTGATACAGTATATAATGTATATTGCTTTACATTCTGACAACTTCATAGTAATTAATGTAAATATGTGCAACTTAGAAAAATTAATGTTCAATAGTCGTTCTAATAAACATGCCTGTTTGTAGAAAACATGCGTGTGTTCGTGCAGGTGGGGTGGTGTGGTGGTGGTGGTGGGGGGGGGGGGGCGGTTGGGGGGGGGCGCTCTAAGGGGGCCTCGCCCGGGGAGTAATTCGATGTAGAACCGCCACTGTACATAAGTAACGAAAAAGTGCACTTTTGGCGTCAGGGGTGTGAGGCGGAGGGTGGCTGACCAAGCGTTTGTTTTTGAAGCGCTGGGAGTGAGAATGTGTTGTGTAAAAATGGCTTCAGACTCCCTTTCATCAGAGAGCAAAGAGGTAAATGAGTAAAACAACACATGTTAGGAAGGCCGGACGTTTCGTAACTGTTTTTTTACAAATCAGAGAAGACATTTCGTCCAGACACTTAGACCCACTCCCATGTGTTTGAGACCTGACTTATGGTTATATGTTATGAAGCCGGAAATATTTTTAACACCTGGGCATCATTTAATTAATTTTCAACAGCATTTTGATGCATGTTTCCAGGGATTAACGGTAGAAGCTACGCATTGTCTCTTTAAAACTGAGCTGGCAATATTCAGTTCTGGCTAAGTGTAGCTTGTGTTTACCTCTGTGTTTAACAAATATGAATTCCAGACTCACTTAATAAGTGATATTCAGCTACATTTTTGCAGAAATAATTAGACAAATTATTTTATCAGTGTAGAAAAACTGTCTCCCGTCACTGTGATCCTTTACGGAAACCCAAATGTAACAATTTTAATTCCTTAAATGCATTTATTGCATGCAGTCTACAACCTGCACTGCAGAACAAACAAACAAACAAAAAAGCCAAATTATGCATCATCTGTTTACTGCTCTTTTTACTATTTACATTGTTTGGTGGTTTGGTCCTTATGTGAAGGTATGAACTCATACAGATTACATCTTGTTGCCATCTCACAGGGATGTGCAGTCAGGTGCTTTTGGCATCTCACATCCATGTGAAACCAGAGTAAGGAAGAATTTATGTTGTAGCTGAAGATCTTTGTAAAACAGCAACAACTTTGTAAGGATTACATTGGTTTGGCTGCTGCGTCGAGGTTAACAGGGTCACACAGCCCGGGGCCAACAATGCCCCTGGCAAGTTTGAAATAAAACTTGTAAAATGTTTCTACACGAGTCACAAAATGCTGCATAAAACAAGTCAGAGCCATTAAAGATTGATTAAAGGCTGACAGAATCATTGCATGCCAAAGAGCTTCACCTCACACTTGTTCCTGCCCGGCAACAACATCCTGATTTAGCTAATCCAGGGACATACGATAGCTCCCGTAAGTCAGCAACAAAATGCAACGTTAACATCAATCACCTGGAATGTTTGATATAGCATTAACAGGGTTAACAAAATCTGCAGTCAGATGCATCATGGGAATTTAATCTTGAATTCTTGTTTAAATGTAAACTTAGAAATTAGGACCAATTTAGACTAATGCAAATCACACTTACTGCCCTGAATGTTGCCCTCACAACATGAACCTGTTTTTTTTTACTGTGAACAAGCTGCTGGTCCTGTTTTTCTGAGACATGCAGCAGTTTCCTTTAATCAGCCAGAAGCTGAACATGTGGGACATTTCATACTGAGACTCTCTGTCACTTTCACAGGTACAGTGTGTGTGAAGGAAACTAGAGATGGATTCATTAGGCAACCAGTGTCTGAGGAACCCATTCCTGCCACTTTAACAATCAAATGAAACCAATAATTATCTTTAGTCACTGTGGCCAAATAATAATTTGGCCAGTAAAAAAAAAAATATATATATATATATATATATATATATATATATATATATATATATATATATATATATATATAATGTGAACGTAGTGCTATAATAACCATGTTGTCATGTTTTGCAACATGCATGTTTCAGTCTCTTTTATAAAATAACCTGACAAGTATCAATGTGAACTTATTACATTTTGTTGTATTCCAAACACTGTTGGATTAACTTTATATCTTTTGGATCTCAAGCATTGAGGTTATCATAATACTTACTTATTAGGCTATCGTATGTCTTCACTTTAACAGGTTAAGTCTGTTTGCAAGTTTTGATACATCTCTCATCATCTGATTAAATGTGTATCATTTAATCAAAATTTAATTCAAAGCTTATTAGGATTTAGACCAATATTAAATTTTTTTATTATTATTATTTTTTTTACAAATGTTTATTATTCTAGAAGAGAAACAGACTTATTGCACCTAGCTGGGCAAAGCGGGGCAGTTTTATTATGTGTCATACCCAGGTAAGGCACACATGTTTATCTTATGTACTCTGCAATAATAAAATATTGATAACCTCAATGCTTGACAGTCAAAAAACAGGACTTATCATAAGTTCCCATTTTACATTTTCTTTTAATAAAAGAAACAGAAAAAACAATTTTGTAGAACAGGACAGAATGGTTATCATAGCTCTAATTCACACTTTCTTCACCAAACTCCCCAAAACAGCTGATCTGTTGGCGGCAGGAGGACAGTCTGCACCTAACGAGGGACGACAGTTTGTTGCTTAACAAAATAGCAAATTACAGGAGAGTCCTCCAAGCCAATCAGAGGCGAGAAAGGCAGGACTTTCTTTGGACATCCTGCTTTTCCATTTTTCACTGCTCACACAACGTCTCTCGCTACAAACATAAAGCATTTTGATTAGTGTGGCCCAACCATGGAGCATGGCTAGACCACCATGCAGAGCCAATATTTTGCTACTGAGATGGTTTCTCTACATTTCTAGGCTAAGGTTTTCTGGTGTGAAACATCAGTTTGAGGTCAAGGCTGAGACATTTTCTTTAAGGATGTTCTATAGAACATCGAGGCTCATGGTCCAGAAGCGGTAAAGCTGCCCCAGAACATCACACTGTCACCACCGTGACTATTGGAATCTTGATTTTATTTACCATACCATACCATACCATACCATACCATACCACTGAAGCATTGAAAAGCCAGCATCTAATTTGACCCTAAGGCTGGTCACACACTGTTTTAGGCTGTAAGTCAAAATACCGTAAATCCTCTAATACAGGCCCGGGCCTGTATTTTACTCAAGCTCATCAAGCTCCAGGCCTTAATTGGAAGGAGGACCAGAATTAGAGGCAGGCCTTAATTTCTATTTGAGCAAAATGAACTAATGGTTCGCTGGAGTTTTTGACAATTAAAATAGCTCCCACATTTTCAAAGTTAAACACATTTCTTTTAACAACGGTAGTTTCTGCTTCAGCCCTCTCCCCCCTCCCCCTGCACAGCGGCCACAAACTCACTGATGCGCCTGCAGCCTCTCAGAGTTCCTGCTGCTCTAAACATTAAAATAATTATTTCATTTTCTGTTCCTCACTTGTGATTACCTTCAATGGTGTCTGTTTGTTGCAACCACCAGGTACAAAAACTAACTTGTTTTTATTTGACTATTTTTCTGTCCTGCCTGTTTATTATCGTCCTGCATCTCCTCTCAATCCTAAAGAAAAACTGCTACCTGGGATCATATATATTCACCTTATGAGTTACCTTTGAACTGCAGTTCTAAAAGATCTACCGACCGCAAAAACAGCAGAGTGCTCGCTACTCGGCGGCCGCAACAGTGATCGGTGCGTCACCGGAGGACAAAACAGGTGATGCGCCCCGCTCCACAGCAGCGAAAAGCATCAGGCGCAAATAAAAGACAGAAAACATGAAAGGAAATGAGCCGACATGAACGATCGCGTGTTAAATTAGTTTTTGAGGTGGCGACACCTGATTTGATAATGTTACTGTGGCCGTGCTCAGGACGCCGATGTCTGGAGCGCGTCAACAATCAGAGCTTTGCATGAGCAAGCTGGTTAAGGTTAGGATGGGGGTGAGGGGAAGGTTAAATTGCAAGAGGGTGAACGTCACAATTTGGTTGAATGTCCGTTTTACGGCGGGTGTCTGTACCGACGCTCTGGCACAGCGCGTTGCCTCCCGACGCGCAGGAGCTTGTCACCTGCTGACAGCAGGCTGCTGTCTTTTCCGAGGACTGCATATTGCCGGTCATTATCATGTGACAGCGACTAGTCGATGACAGGCATAAAAAGTCACTATAGTGAAGTCGACTAGTTCATACAACCCCTGTTACTGCTCCCCAGTGTTCTGCAGCATAATCAGCACGTTCTCTTTGAACTTGAAATCAACTTTTCGCCTCCTCTTCGTTTCCACACGGTTAAAGTTACCCTCGCGGTATATCACCGGCAAATCAAAAGTGAGATGGATGCCACAACCGCCCCCCGTACTTGCTCGTTACCACATTCCACCCGGCCACAATAAAATACCGGCCATTATTCACCTCCGCCGACTCCGACACCGGCCAAAATATGATACCCGGCCGTTAATTGAACACAGGCCATTATTAGAGGATTTACGGTAATATATTTTTTCCTAGAATGCAGTGATAGCCTTTCTCCATGTTTAATGTGCCACCTCCCAAAAAGTTCTACTTTGTCTCAGTCCACAGACTATTTTCCTGTTAAGTGTTGAGATCAATAAGATGTTTTGTGCCCATTGTGAGATCTGTCATTGTGGTTTTTGGTTACCAGTGTGCACAGCCGGCATTGTTGTGGCATTTGTTCCACCTTGCTTGGTAGTAACACTGCCGTAATTATCTGTCTGACCAATTATACACATTCTAAGGCTCACTGATGTTGCTTCAGCATTGTGACAAATTAACGGCAGTGCTTTGTAAAAACAGTTAAAGAGAATCACAAAGTCCTTCACAGAGATCAACCAAAACTAAACAATTCATGAAGTCATAAAATCATAATGATCTTTGAAACTAAATAGCAAATATCATACAATAAATTTAATCATAAAAAACAAAGCCATGAAATTATAAAAGATTCATACATTTTATAATTTACATGAAATATTATTATATTTATTGCAGATTTCTGGGCCAACTGAAGGAGATTAAGGGCTTTTTTGTTAAAACATGTCAAGAGTGTGATACAGTAATCTTGACAGGAGGCGATGAAATCATAGATAAGCATTTCAAGTTTATGTTTTGATACCAATCTTTGAAGTTTGGAGATATTTCTAAGGTCATAAAAACTGTTTCAGACCAGCATTTGATTCTGATATATTGATTTGATATTGACAGAGTTTAACTCATCTAGACAGCTGGTGATAGCTGCAGGGCTGCCAACTTCTGAACATTTCAAAGAGTGAGACGGGGTTATGGGGTTTGGGAGCGGACAATTCGCCGACCATTTGGGTGGGGCTGGGGGGGGGGGGGGGGGATTAAAAAAGATACTTTTTGTGCTCTACATTTTATTTATTTAATCTGGGTGTTGTGATTGATGAACACCTGACCTTTAAAGATCGTGTTGCCTCTGTTGCTCGTTCATGCCGCTTTGAGCTGTATAACATACGAAAGATCAGACCATACTTAACACAACATGCCACCTAGCTCAGTGGCCTAGCGGTAGAGTGTCCGCCCTGAGACTGAGAGATCAGGGTTCAATTCCTGGTCAGGTCATACAAAGACTTAGAAAAAAATGGGACCCAATGCCTCCCTGCTTGACACTCAGCATTACGGGGTTGGATTGGGGGTTAAACCACCAAATGGTTCCCGAGCGCGGCTTGTCTGCAGCTCACCACTCCCCCAGGGGATGGGTCAAATGCGGACAACAAATTTCGCACACATATCAGTGTATGTGACAACTAATGGGACTTTGACTTTTGACCCGGCTCCTGAAGCAATCTACTGTCATCTCCTGCCTCGATTACTGCAATGCCCTTCTAACTGGTCTTCCAGGCTGTACTGTGAGACCTCTTCAAATGGTCCAGAATGCAGCAGCGCATCTGGTCTTCAATCAGCCAAAAAGAGCACACGTCACCCCTCTGTTCATTGAGCTCCACTGGCTACCGCTAGCAGCACGCATCAAATTCAAATTGCTAACACTAGCATACAAAGTCCGAGATGGTACGGCTCCCATCTACCTGAATCCTCTTGCAAAGGCTTACGTCTCGGCCTGGCCACTCCGGTCATCACAAGATCGTCAGCTAGCAGTGCCCACACCACGTTCAGGACAATCCAGGCTCTTCTCATGCATCGTTCCACAAATGTGAAATGATCTTCCAAGCACTACCAGAACAGCGGCTTCCTTTTCAATTTTCAAGAAACTCCTGAAGACCCTGCTCTTCAGAGAGCATCTTCTTAACTAGCACCCTCCCTGCACCCGTCCCCCCTCTACCGTCCACTCCTTGTTCCCTACTCTCCATGATTGTTGTCAAGTTGTTGTTGTTAGCCCTTAAGGGCAACATACCGATTATCACATGTAATTCGCTTTGGACAAAAGTGTCTGCTAAATACATAAACATAAACATTTATTTATTCCTACTCTGTATTGAAGAGGATTAGAGCCACTGACAAGAAAAAAGAAAAGATAATTTGATGGATCTATCTATCTATCTATCTGTCTGTCTGTCTGTCTGTCTGTCTGTCTGTCTGTCTGTCTGTCTGTCTGTCTGTCTGTCTGTCTGTCTGTCTGTCGGTCGGTCTGTCTGCAGTAAAGAGTTACAACTACATGTCACAAATGTCACACAGGAACTTTTAATTATTATTAATGTAATTTTTTTAAATTCCATGGGGTGGGGGGGGCAATATCATGTCATTAATAATATTACCAGTTATTATTTCCTTCCAAGAAAAAAAAACTATCATGTTAAGCTAACTTCATTGATGTAATTGCATCCACTAAACAGGATTATGCTCATGTGGGTCATCAGCATGAAGTTATTGAAGTCATCAAAGAAAACATGGCTGGTATCAGTTTTACTGTAATCTGTGTCTCTAAGTGTGTGTGCTGCTGTAATGAGTGGATGTCCCCACTGTGGGACTAATAAAATTTACTATATTCTATTCTATTATATTAATTCATATCAGCCAGTAGGGAAAAAAAAAACTTTTGATGAATTTTGGCCAGTCCAGGCTTCCGTACCAGTAACCTGGTTATGGAGGAGTTTGTCTCACAAACAGGAAAAATGCACGGGTGAAGCAGTGAATTAAAATACTAGGATTCCTAATGTTTAATTCACTGCATCACCAACTAATGTAGGAGAGGGAACATGTGAGTCACCACAGTAGGAAGCCCAGCTTGCTGTGAGCGAGGATCTGTGGCTGATGAGTGAAAGCAAAAGAGAAACATTCGGGACTGAAGCTCCGTCAACATCGGCTGGCAACGCCGCTGCATTTCCAAATAAAGTATGTCATTTTGGCGGCGCACACAGCTGCAGCTCACAGTTCTAGGAGAAAGAACCAGGCATGCCCGTCCCATCAACAGAAGGTGGAGCTCACCCCTCCGCCCATCTCACAACCAGAGCGGAAAAAACTCATCGGCTTGGATTATACGGATGGGATTCTGTGTGTGAAACAACGCCAGTTAAATTATTATTTAAGTGTTGTTTGTGTGCACGTTGTTCAGTAGCTAATGCTATAATTAATATCATGTTGTTGTTTTTTTTCGTAAGCCCTATGCACTGTGCGTGATGCACGTTTGGGGACAGCAGGCACTGGTTTAGCGTGAGAGATAGGAGGTGTGGCGTGAGAGCGTGTGAAGAGGGTCAAATGTGTGTGTCTCACGCTTAGTGAGTGAGAGTTGGCAGCCTTGTAGCTGATAGACACTCTAGTAATTCAAACAGTTTATAGAAGTGAGAATCCTTAAAGGAGCAGTACAGGTGAATGTCATCTGCATACAGGTGATTAGAGACATTTTAAAAATAACAATTTATCTGTTCAAGAGGGTGTATGTACGGTAGAAACAACAGTAGACCCAAAATAGAGCTTTGGGGTACCCCACAGAACAGATTGGTAGAACCTGACATGATTTGGTTTATTTAGACACTGTAACTTCTGTTAGAAAGGTACGATCTAAACCAGTCAAGAACAGTTCCAGAGATCACCACTGAGACACAAAGTCTATTAATAAAGGTTCTTTATCATTTTTTAAAACTTGTGTAAATCCAGAAAGGTAAGAAGCAGAAACGTTTACAACATTTTAGAGATAAAAAACTATTTAGAAATGGATCTGTAATTTTTAGGCTGAGATCAGTCCAAACTTGGGTTTTTAAGGATAGGTTCAACAACTGCATGTTTGAAAACAGATGGTACAGAGCCAGATTGTAGAGATAAATTAATAAAATCTACAACGCATGGGCTAATTTGGGCAAAAAAATATTAGGAAGCAAAGTGGTTGGCAGAATATCAACAGGGCATAAAGTTGGTTTCTTTTTTTCCTGAATGAGGCAAATATCCTGGAAATGTACAGGAGTAAAGATGGATCATGGTTGGGAGGAAGGTGGTTGGATTCTAGAATAGGATTTGGACGGGGGGTGCTTTTCCTGATATTTCTGATTTTATTCTCAAAGAATGCTAGAAAGCTGTTAAAGTCAGACCTTGAGTAAACAGGCATGAGAGGGGCGTGCAGTGAAACGATCTGGTTTACGGTGTCAAACAAAACTTTAGAGGTATTTGTGTTTGAGGAAATCAGCTGAGCTACGTAAGTGGCCCCACAGTTTTTCACCGTCTCATTCAAATATGTTTTAAATTCTTTAAAGTGCAGCCTGTGACTTTCTAATCTACTTGATTTCCAACAACTCTTGGCTTTGCAGCATGTCCTTTGGAGACTGTATTTTCATTAATACAAGTACTTTTTCTTCAGTTAGATAAAGCATGTTTAACGGGAGCCATTGTATTTAAAATACTACAGAGTACAAACTGAGGAGCCACTTCACTTGTGGTTGTGAGCAAAATGACTTACTGATTGATAATTAACCACCTTTCTTTACTTTCATGTAGTCACTGAGTCATTTTCAAAACTACCTTTAGCCTGTCTGGAAATCATTACAGCATCTTCAGATGTCACGTTGACCTGAATCAGCTCTTTTCCAGCTGAAGTGATGACACTCCGTCCTTGTTTCCACTCCCAGATTGATTAACTGACCTTGATACCATCATCGGCACTTTGTGACAGTATAACAGCGAAAAATGAGACCTACGTATGCATCTCAAAGCTGCAGAAAGATTCTGTGAAATCTCTAATTGGACTGAGCAGAAATGTGGGGGATGTGTCAGCTTCTTTGCCTCTGACTAAAAACCAGTTTTTCATTTATTTCTGCTGCTACTAGCATTTAAATATATATTTTTCAACCTGCATTTGTCCAAACAAATCTTTAGTCTTAACCTTTGATTTCTCTCCATGCACAGTTGTACTTTCGCTGACCCTGCTGCTTGAGCTCCATTTAATCACATCCGCTCATTGACAGAAGGTGGCTTTTGTGACTGCCTGGATTACTCACATTGTTCTCTTCATCATTACAAAAAGAGAGCTCGTGCACATGCACACTCATGAATAAACACTCTCATTTGCCTTCCCTTTCACCAACTTTGTTATTTATCCACGTCATTATTTTTCTTTTCTTTCTACCTAATGGGCATGGCACACAAAAATAATAAATAAAGAAATAACAAAAAGGCAACTTTGTTTGAAAAAGGACACAGTAGCAAAGGAGACGTTGGCTTTTTGTCCTTAGTCTCATTGCTGTTGCTATTCATCGGGGCAAGGCAGCCACAGCAGCGAGAGAGGCAATCTTATGCAGATCACACTGAAGGGCTTCATTACCTAGAAGCCAGCTACTTTTTGTTCTCCCTCAAGGGAAGAGCGAATACGAGAGCATTAGCTTAGCAGAGGAGAGTAACACTGAGCAAAGGGGAGGGAGGAGTGCAGAAAAACGAGTGGAAAAAAGGGTGGGGGTGAGTTACAAAGTCTGCAGCTCTGCAAGCTACACAGGGGAGTGGTGACAAATGACACCTGAACAACAGCATCTTTACATCTGCACGGCAGCTTTATGCAAAGAAAAATGTGTCTTAGTGCACGTGGTGTGCATGCAAGAGATACATGCACAGTGCCCAGGAAAATACACACCCCAGGAGACTTTAAAATGCTCGTATTTCTCTATCTGGACAGATGGACGATGATGTTACATGCATAATTCAAAGCTACACTAGATAATAAATATCATTTGGTGAATTAGTAATGTATATCTGTATGATATTGAACAGCTGAAACTGTGCATGTATGTTTAATTTCTACGGCTTTACCATGATCTGACCCATCTGCTCTTCTTCTATAGAATCTGTGGTGTTTATGCAACAATGTGCTAAATTAGCAGTTAGCCTGATGTACATGAAGGCTGAAAAACTAAAGGTTAAGTTGCTACATTCTACATTTTTTTATGTCTGAATAGTGCGTTTCATTTTTAATTGAAAAGAGGTGGGATTAAGTTGGTATTTTCAGATTGCCTTGCACATTCCATCCTTCTGTCTGCAATAGGGGCTGTGCATCTGTAGTCTTTGTGTCCTAGACAACGCACAGCACTACGCTGTCATCTGTCTGAATTATTAAAGCTCTTTTACTTTCAACAAAAGAATTAACTCTCACGAAAAAGGCTTGTTCTCTAGACTCTTAATTTAAAAATTTAAAAATGAGGCAGAGTGCTAAAGTAAAACACAGAACCTGCCAGATGACAGATGTGCCTAAAACTCTGCCAGTGACTCAACAATGAGTACATTTCAGGTTTCAGAGTGTTTGTTGCTGAAGAACCTGATGCAATCTCAGGTGTCACAATGATAATTTAACATTACAATAAACAACAGGAATGGCAGCAGAGGAAGAGTTGTGAAAACAGATAACATTTATTTTGCACACATGCATTTTCTACTTATTTTGGATATTTATTAAGCAGAAGCCTGAATAAACACTTCTTTAAATAAATTTGGTTTCACAAGCCCAGGATGAGTAAAGCAACAAATCTAGATTTAATCCTGTCAGTAGTAGTCCATCTATCCATCCATCTATTTTGTCCGCTTATCCGGGGTTGGGTCGCCATTTGGACCAGCTCTTCTGGGAGAATCCTAAGGCGTTCCCTGGCCAGCCGAGAGACTTAGTCCCTCCAGCGTTTCCAGGCACATTCTTTAGGTTTTTCCCAGTTCGACATACCCAGAAAACCTCACCATGAAGGCATTCAGGAAACTTCCTAACCAGATGCCTGAGCCACCTCAACTGGCTCCTCTCGATGTGGAGAAGCAGCGGGTCTACTCTGAGACTGGATAACCAAGCTTCTCACCCTATGTCTAAGGGAGAGCCCAGAAACCCAGCAAAGAAAACTAAATTTGGCCGCTTGTATCCACAGTCTCATTCTTTTGGTCATTACCCAAAGCTCGTAGCCATAGGTGAGGGTTGGAACGTAGATTGACGGGTTAATCGGGAGCTTCGCCTTCCGGCTCAGCTCGTGACAGATGACAGATCAGTACAACAGCCACATTACTGCAGACGCAGCACCAATCCGCTTGTCAAACTCACGCTCCATCTTTGCCTCACTCATGAACAAGAACTGGAGATACCTAAAGAGCAAGTCACCCCCTACTTGAGTCCTAATCCACACCCAATTCCTGTTTGAAAAATGCAACAAATGCTGTTGCCTGGAGCCGCTAACAAATGCACACACATAGGCTCACAACGACATTGTGACAACATAATGTACCAGCTAATGTCTTGGTGTACCTTTTAGCCAATAACGATGGCAGATTTAAATTAAAATGCAGTGCAGAGTTTTTACCTGATTATGGCGCAACACTGACAGTTTTAGGCTGAATATTTAAAATTTAACTAAGATTAATCAAAAAGCAAAATTATTGACTACATGTGTCTACAGCACAGTTAGACATACATTTGTAAGGGTTTAATTTACATCTATTTAATGAACCATAAGACATAAGATTCCATAGAAAATATGAAATCAGTCTTATGGATCTTTGGGTACTTTTAACCAGAAGATTGGAACTTTTTATTGCAGGGATTATGTAACAACTTCGTATTAACTCAGAGACAAAAGAAAGAGAGTCAAGTTTTAAAAGTTTAAAGATTTATTACCAAACAAATTAAAACTAGACTAACTTTAAACTCTAAATATATGGTGTAACTAAAGTGAAGTGAGACGGAGAATGGTGTACCTATAAATGAATGTTGTTCAGAACCAGCAAAACCAGAGAATCGATTATTTCTGATGGGAGTGAAGGTGATGTCTTCTGTCAGAGCCCAAGTCCCCAAACCAGCCTCTTCCAGCTAGCCGGTCTCCACCCTGGACCACAACTCGCAGCATGCTCCTCGCGGGGATTCCCTCCACGTCACACCTACGTCACTAACCGCGACTAGATACGGAAGTCGCCTCCCCAGCTCACCACTCAGTCATCGTTTCTTCAGATCCATGATCAGAGTTTCCAATCAACCTAACCTTCCAACGAACTATCTGCTCACAGTAAGTGCTCTCACTTACCTCTGGAAAACCCAGCATCTCCGTGTCACTTCATTGACGGTCGGACGCTCGGGGATTCCTAGATCAAACGGCGAGCCGGCGTTTCACCGACGCTACCACTTCTGCGTCTGTGAAACCACGCTCTCTACAGCTCAGCTCCTTGTATTCCAGCCGGCCAGTCTGACATCTTCGCGCTAAGCTTTGATTTGGAGATTCATAACACACATTGAGACACCATGCTGCCGGCCTACGTACCCTTTCGGAAGTCCCCGTTAGATCAGGAATGTCGAGATTCAGCTTGACCCTCTCTGGCACCGAAGCCGGTAGGAAAAGCAGCGGTTGCCGACTCAAACCAGTCTTTAGATACTTTCGGGTTACGACAGTTTATTGGCATCTAACAAGACCCAAAACGGGGTCGTGATGGTTCACCTTTTATTCTGAAAGGAACCGTTGCAACAGGTGGAACAGCAACATATTTTATCCAGCTTGTCGTTGGTTCTTTCAGCTGAAGAGGAAAGTTACGGATTGGTCACTTCAACAACTTCTCTAGAAAGCTTTGAACTGGAGTTTAAGATGAAGTGGGCATAGTTTTATAATTTGGATGTATTGATTTACTGTCGAATGAAAAGAGGACAGATTTACCAAGCACCACCAATACCACGCCTCCGTCAGATCCAGAAGATTCTGATTGGATCAGTAAAGCAATGTGTCATGTCTTAACGCTATGTGTGATCAGTCTCTAGTGAAAACATTTAAAGTTATATTACTTATTATATTCTGTAGGATTATAATATCAAGTAATTAATATTTTCATTTCACAAATTGGTTCACATTTTTATTATTGATTAACACTTTGTTTGATTAGCTTATTAAAAATAGAGTTCTTCGATTTCTTAAAAAGAAAGAGTCCTTTGTCTTCATTCTTCTCTTGAGCTGGAAAGGAAAACAGTTTAGAAAATGCAAATGCATGAGACCTTGAGCAATATCTCATGCAGATTAGTTCTTGCTGAGGAGAGGGGGGGAGGACTTTTAGGTGGAAAACAGTCATTTCATTCTGTTACACATTTATATAGTTTATCACACAAACAGTACATTTGGGGTGACTTGCTCTACTCCTCCACTTGGGGCAGGACCCAGGACCCATCCCTGACTTGGAGAAGGTATTCTACCCTTTACTGACTCAAGAGCATGAGCTCTGATTTAGAGGAGCTGGTTCTCATCCCAGCTGCTTCACACTTGGCTGCAAACTGCTCCAATGAGAGCTGAAGATCACATTCTGATGAAGCCAACAGGACCACATCATCTGCAAAAAGCAGAGACTCTAGCAATTGGGTTAATGCGTGACGCATCTAAGCCAATCAAAGGGCGAGGAGGGCGTTTGCTAAAAGAAGTTCTGGAATAAGTGTGAGGATTCAATTTGTGCTTATAGTGCCAGGAATAGTGAGCTTCCTTTAAGTTGGTTTAATTATTAATATTATATTTAATATGTGGCTACTTATTTATGACCAAACAACTCAGGATGTGTTTAGTCTTCCATGTTTCTAGGGACTGGTGTATAACTAGCCTCCTTTAGGCTAAGGCACATATGTCAGACACAAGGCCCACGGGCCACATCTGCGGAGTATTTTATGTGGCCTGTGAGATACATATAAAAAAATATATTGAAACTGACCCACTGGCAGATTTTATGGCAAAGACTACAACTCCCATGATGCTTTGCGGCATTAGCGCGGAGGCGACGCGCCCCCTCCTTTGTGTTTTTTCCAACGCCTGCTGCCGGTCTCTGCAGCTCCGCTGTCTCGGACAAACTACGCTCCTCTCACTCAGCGTCGAGTTCACTCAGCTGTTTTCTGACGTTGAAGCCCAGAAACGGAGATTCTAGCCGCTCAGTAATGTGTTCACGACTGAAAGAGAAAGTTTTCCAACTAACGTCCAGACAGAGCTGATATAACTCCAGCGAACAGCGACACGCTCAAACCAGCACGACTCTGTAGTTGTGTTTCCTCCCCGACACACAACAACGTGGTCAAGCTGCTCAGACATGTTCAGCAGCACAAACCTATGTGAGCACCTGTTGTCATCTAATGTTGTCGTTATTATGATGAAGATGAACAAAACAACAGGAGTCTCCTCCTCAGCTCAGATCAACCCCATGATGCAGGTATCTGGCTGGAACAGGTGAGCATCACAGTAAACCAGTGGAGCAAACTGAGCTTTAAATATGTTGGTTTTATGCTCTTTTTCTGCTCCAAAACATGAAAGTTAACAGGTGAGATGTTGCATTTTTATTTAAGATAAAATTATATTTTTATTTTGTTGTTGGCCCGTGAGCAAAGATTTAACCTACAGTAAACAGGAAGTGGAAAGGCTGCAGACAGATGAATAGAATAGAAAATCCCTTTATTATTCCTCAGTGGGGAAAGCTAGACGTCACAGCAGCGACGACACGTATTACAGGAGAAAAAAAGGAGAATAAAAAATAAGAAAAATGAATAAACATTAAACATAAATCCTGAATAGATTTTAAAAATGCTGATTATGCCACAAGTAATGAATACCACTGATGCATTTTATTTAAAACTGACTTGCTCGTGTGTAATTTGGTTATTCTACATTCAGTGTTAATGAAAAAATAAGTTTGTTTCCAAATTAAAAGGTTAAAAACTGCAGATATGTTGATAAAGAAAATGTGCAAATTTGCCGTCACTTTTTCAAAAAATATTAAGTTTGGCCCTCGACTCCGTCCCAGAATTTCATTTCGGCCCCGTGTGAGTTTGAGTTTGACACCCCTGGGCTAAGGTGTGACCTGTTTTGCTGATACAGTTTATATGAGCATCTTTGTTCGACATGAATCAAATAAATCAAATATTCTCTTGAGGTCTGGATTCAAGTAGAATGCGTCATGTGGGGGTTGTGACTCTTAGGATCAAGGCCTGGCACTTGGAGGCGTTCTTTATTGTTCCCGGTTGAAATGTGGCAACCCCTAAATCAGGAGGCGTGCAGAGAGAGGAGTGACTGGCTAATTGGCAGCTGACTAGTGTCAGGATACAAGCAGATGTGACTAAAGACAAACCTGTGTATACCACACACACACACACACACACACACACACACACACACACACACACACACACACACACACACACACACACACACACACACACACACACACACACACACAAATGCTGCTGCTAAGTGAGGAGAGATAGATAGGAGCAGTGGGTTATTTACAGACAAACTGCAGGATGTCAGTTAGATCCTCTCTGCCTCCGAGGCCTGTCCTATCCCCATTTAGCAGACTGGAGAGCAGGCCCTGGCAGTGAGACAGGCCTGAGAGAATCCACACCTTGGCCTGGGTATAGGCTCTCCAATCTGACCCCACTCGCCCCTGCCCAACCTCGAAGCCGCCCACCATCATAATCACTGCCCACGGTCTGCCGCGGCCCTCCCTCCCCAGCCCAGGAGCCTGCTCGTCAGATGTGCTCCGGCCCAGCGCTGGTCCAGCTGCCCACTGTGTTAAAGGGCCAGGGGCCCCCTGCCACCCGCCCCATCTGCCAAGCTGCAGACCAGAGTCGAGGATCAGAGAGGAGAGATGCACAAACACCAGATACCCTCTCTCTTAGCTCTCAGCTCAGCAGAGAAATGGGAGATAAAAGACTCACTATAAATGTTCCTCTCTTAGTTGTGGGCTGCTGTGACCCCAAAAACTGCAGCGGTTTATCCAAGTTAAGCTGCTTTTAATACATCCAGACACACACTTTCCTAAGGCCAATAGATGTTTAAGATATAGAGCAAGACCAGGATAGAAGAGCAATATTCCTCTGTAGATCAGGAGAGGCAGCTTTTATTTATGGAACATCTGGACCAAGCGGAGCAAGAAATGGGCTGTCTGTCTTCTTCTATTGATCCAAAAGGGTGTGAACAGACAGATAGATGAGATTTAGTGAAACACACAGAAGAGTTTACCGATATTATTTACATTAGTTTATGCATTATAAAATCTAATAAGAGCCCCGGCATGTTTACTTGTCCGTTATGAGTCTTTTGCTGCACGGCGACAGCGTGAAACGATCGGCTCTGATAAAGATCTCCATCTTTCCATACACCCCCCCCCTCAATCAAGTCTGCTCATTTATTGTCCAAATCTGCGATGACAAGTCTTTACTTATTGTCCCAGCTGCCGGCAGTGATGAGAGCATAATCAGCAACATCATTAAAACCCCTCCGTAGACGGCCCGTTACCCACCACCATAACAACTCTGAAAATGCAAATCAACTCCAGGTAATCTATTAATGTCACTTCAGTTTCATGTCTTCGCTCCAATTTAGCAGATCTTGACACATTTGGCGAGGACGCGTGCTTCGGTGCAGGTATTCATTTTGCTGCGGTTTCAGAGAGCGCGGCCCGTGCGAGAGGGGGAGACGGGCCATCTGTCTGCTAGCTCGCTTATTAATCGCCCTGATAATGAAGCACACTCGCAGCCCAACACCCCCGGGGCATATCTAGCACCAGTGCCGTGCAGCAAAACAACTTTCAGCAAGTTTGTTTCACAGTGTAGCAATTATTGTCATTCACACCCCCCCTTAACACAGGGAGGAGGGTCTAGCGACCTGCCCCTAATTACCTGAAGCGTCACTTCAAGCAGACTTTGTAATTTCCATCTACATCACAACCCGCTTGTTAGCTGCAGACGGTGGCAGAGCCTCATAATTCCAACATATGGTCGACAGACATACAAGGGAATTTGTCAGCTTGTACTGGCCTTAAAGTCGAAGACCTCATTAACGGGAAAACAGGATCTACTAATCCTGTGAGATCCGCGCAATCAGTGCAAACGAAGCACATTAATATCACAGCGAGGTCTGCACTCACACGCAATAAACTTCCCTTAACTGCAGCAATGCCTAAACATAAACATCAGATGAATACGAGCAGGGTGTGGAGAGATAGCACGTATTAATACACTCTGACGAAGAAGAGAGATTCGCTGATTCTTTTGTTTGCTTCAGGATTAGAAGCTGAGAAAATTACACAAACCTTGGATTTATAAAACACACACAACAAAAATCTGCTTGATAACCTGAAGATTTCTGCGTGAGATTAAAACGATGCTAATTAATATTTTCACACCACATAAAAGATCAAATTAGTGTGTCTGATGTGGGTTTATGAAGGGTTTTACAGAATTAAACATTACCTGCCACAGTGATGAGGGAAATACAGACTGACAGAAAAGACAAAAGAGTAACGACATGTAAGCTTTCCGAAATCACGATCAAATAAGTTAAACCTGCGTCCGAGCTAAAGACTGTTAACTTCTGAATCTAAGCTAACTGCTAGCAGCTACTTGTTACGAGCTCTTAAGTTTAACAAAACAATAACTTAATTGTTTCATCCCTCAAAGAAATGAAAGGCCTTCTCAAAGAACAGACCTGTTCTTTATATATTGCTGTTTTAAACTATAATTTCAATAAAAAATGGAGGAGGAGGGGTAATTTTATTAAGTATTTTCTGTCAAGTGACCTTGGGTGTTCTGAAAGGTGCTTTTAAATAAAATGTATTATTATTATTATTATTATTATTATTATTATTATTATTATTATTACTGTATGCCAGCCAATCTCACCATCAGTTAACAGGAGGAAAATGACATTGAGGTGGATCCCGAAATAATAATCTTAAATATTCTAATAATGTACATTTGATCAGAAATAATACAAATATTGTTCATTAACTTTTCAAAAATGTTCCTCAGTAATCTGTTTTTATAAAAAATATATTATGTTGTTAAAAAATGTGATACATTCTGTGTTGTTTAACAGTGGTATATTGTTAAAAATTACCTAGATTATTCTAACGTGTCTAATAATATCTATATTATTCATTAATAAGGTTTATTTAACTTGTTCATGTGTTTTAATTTTGGGATTTCTTTTACCAGAACAGGGTCAACAACGTCCACATTTGATCGCTTTGGTTTTTCAGATTTTCTGCACGAAAATAAATATTTTTGAAAATTGTAAAAACAGAAAGACTTTGGTTATTTACCACAATAACACCCTGGGGTTGAAATGGTAAAACTAAAGGCATACATATTTACGTTATTGCTAGTATGATCATTTCAGTTGTCTAAATTTCTAAATTACATTGTTATAACCCAAATCCACAAATAAAAGTTAAGAAAAAAAACGTGTTTTATTCTAAACTGAAAGCCATATTCAACAGCCATACTGACACTATAGGCATAATACAGGAAGTTACATTTCTGAACAGACTTTAGATGCAGTTCTGTGACTTGAGGGACCTGGAGGGGAAGCTCCCTCTCCTAGGCGGACACTGTCTGTTTACTTGTAAGACGCCATTTCTCATTGTTTAAATGCCAACATGGAGTGCTCCATGAGCTGTTATGAGGAGGATGTTTGTTCTGTTTATTAAAGTCAGAGAGCATTTAGGACAGCACAGACAGGGAGATCCTGATGGACGGTGTCCAAGGATGACAGAAAGGATCCTGGACTCACAGTTCAGCTCCTAACTGGGAAGAGAAGCTACTTGGACTGAAGAGAAGCTGTCGATGATAAACGACTCACACGGATTTAAAACGGCATGAAACAATGATGAGAGTAAAGTTTGTCTCTGTGTGCTCATTTAGGCTGATGACGTGGTTGTCTGTCAAACCAGTAGAAGTGGAGGAGGTTGTTTTGCTGTCAGATCATTTTCTGGTTTTGGCCTAAAGTTCATAATGATTTCTAACCCCAGCAACAACCCTGAACCTAGGACAGTGCAGATGCACAAACATCAACAAACCCCTGGTCACACGGCTGTGTAGATATAAGTAAACGGGATGATCGCTCCTTTCATAAGCGGCTACTGTGCTGTTGTACTCAGTTGTTTTAAAACAAGATTGTTTATGTTCTAGTCCACAGTTCTGCACAGCTCCCTTTGTAAAAAAAAAATAACTACCTGGTTGTTATCAGGATAATTTAACTCGAGCTAATTAATGTTAGAGGCTGACCGATATGGGTTTTATTCAGGTGGAAGAATTTTAAATAATTTTGTTGCCAATGGCCGATATCTAAAGCCGATTATTACGGCCGATATATATTTACGTTTTAGCAGCACATTGATTGTGAAAGACAACTGAATTCACCGTGTGCAATAGAAATTAAATAAGTCAATAAATCTCTTAATATTTATTGAACTTCAAATATAAAACTAACTCAAAACATAAAAAAAAATGGTGTGAAGGGGTCACTCGGGTCCTTTCTGCGGTCTAGTAGTGGCGACAGTTGGCCACACAGGTGCCTGATTTTTATTTATTTATTTTTTAATGGCTCTTTAAAAGAATTTCAGCCAATGGCCGATATAGAAAAACTGAATATATCGGCCCAATTTTTCAGCTGTCTGATAAATCGGTCGGCCTCTAATTAATGTGTTGCCTTTTAACCAGATGCCACAACTAAAGTCAGGCAATGCTGCTGCAACACAGTTTAACGTGGTCCCTACCCAAGGTAAAAGGCTGTTGATAATGGTTTGCCTTAGTTTCCATTGTTAGCAAAAATAGCTCATCAATGATTTCATGGTTTTTAGGGAAAAGCTCAGAAATAGATTTTTACATTTTTAATAAACCAGACCCACCATAGCCACACTAATAATGAGTAGTGGTTGATGTCATCTTGGTATCAACTCATGGCGTTGACCCAATCTCAGGCATCCCAGGTGTTGCACAGCTATAAGTGAGTGAACCAAATCGAGGATGACCACAGTCAATCAACCTCAACTACCACTAAATGGTTTTACTTCTGAAACCTTTGCTGAAAGCTAAAATACTCTGAGCGCTTACATGAGATGCTAATCAGTTTCACAATTCAACCAAAACAGCCACATATGATGAGTTTGTTTAAACTGATTAAAATGTTCGGCAGTTATGAATGGCTTAAACAGCAGAGGAAAACGTGATGCTAAACTTAGCATCAGCAGGGTGTTGTGGTTGAGGGTCGCAACACCTGAAGAAGAATGGAGACCACCTGATGACATCAACCCCTCCTGACCAAGACATTGACTTAACCCAATACTAAACAGTTTTTTTTAACTTCAAGCTAAAGCTTTAACATTGATCTCAGTGATTGTAATGCAACTTATACCTGCATTACGGCTGTTAGCTATTTTCTGTGCAGTTAGCTTTTTCATTTTATGGATTATCCATAAAAAGCACAAGAAAAAGAAAAAAAAAGAAGTTTTTTTTTTAGTGGCATCATGGCAGAGCCTGGATATAAAAGTAAAAGAGTAACGTAAACTTTAATCATCTTCTGTTCATTCATACTGTGTCTCTCATCAACTTGAATTTTCTTGGATCTTTGTAAACATAGATCTTCACAGCTCTGAAGATGGCTACAGGAAGTAGCCGAAACGTTAGCTAATAAGGTAAAGAAAAATGTTTCTTTTTTGTATTTTAAAATCTGAGGAAATGCAAGTAATGATAACTGCCGTAATGCATGTATAAGAGCAAGACCTACCCCCTCTACAGAATACCGTAAATCCTCTAATACAGGCCTGTATTTGACTCAAGCTCATCAAGCTCCAGGCCTTTATTGGAAGGAGGGCCAGTATTAGAGGCAGGCCTTTATTTCTATTTGAGCAAAATGAACTAATGGTTCGCTGGAGTTTTTGACAATTAAAATTGTGACCACATTTTCAAAGTTAAACACATTTCTTTTAACAACGGTAGTTTCTGCTTCAGCCCTTTCCCCCCTCCCCCTGCACAGCAGCCACAAACTTACTGATGCGCCTGCAGCCTCTCGGAGTTCCTACTGCTCTAAACATTAAAATAATTATTTCATTTTCTGTTCCTCACTTCTGATTACCTTCAATGATGTCTGTTTGTTGCAACCAGCAGGTACAAAAACTAACTTGTTTTTATTTGACTATTTTTCTGTCCTGACTGTTTAGTATCTTCCTTCATCTCCTCTCAGTCCTAAAGAGAAACTGCTACCTGGGTTCATATATATTCACCTCATGAGTTACCTTTGAACTGCAGTTCTAAAAGATCTACCGACCGCAAAAACAGCGGAGTGCCGCTGGTCGCCGGCCGCATCAGTGATCAGTGCGTCACCGGAGGACAAAACAGGTGATGTGCCCCGCTCCACAGCAGCGAAAAGCATCAGGCACAAATAAAAGACAGAAAACATAAAAGGAAATGATCCGGCATGAACGATTGCGTGTTAAATTAGTTTTTGAGGTGGCGACACCTGATTGATAATGTTACTGTGGCCGTGCTCAGGACGCAGATGTCTGGAGCGCGACAACAATCAGAGCTTTGCATGCGCAAGCAGGTTAAGGTTAGGATGGGGGTGAGGGGAAGGTTAAATTGCAAGAGGGTAAACGTCACAAATTGGTTAAATGTCCGTTTTACGGCGGGTGTCAGTACCAACACTCTGGCACTGCGCGTTGTCTCCCTATGCGCAGGAGCTTGTCACCTGCTGACAGCAGGCTGCTGTCTTTTTTGAGGAATGCATCTTGCCGGTCATTATCACGTGACAGCGACTAGTCGATGACAGGCATAAAAAGTCACTATAGTGAAGTCGACTAGTTCATACAACCCCTACTGCTCCCCAGAGTGTTCTGCAGCAAAGTCAGCACGTTCTCTTTGAACTTGATATCAAATTTTCGTCGCCTCTTCGTCTCCGCACCTGCCATGGTTAAAGTTACCCTCGCGGTCTATCACTGGCAAATCAAAAGTGAGACGGATGAACACCCCCCCCCCACCCCCCCCCACCCCCCACCCCCACCCCCCCACCCCCCCGTGGTACTTGCTTGTTACCATATTCCACACCGGCCAAAATATGATACCCGGCCATTAATTGAATACAGGCCAATATTAGAGGATTTACGGTAGTTAAGTACAGTATCTGGCCAGTAGAGGGCTGCACAGTGGTGTCAAATATGAAAATTGTCACGTTTCTAACCCAACAATCACCGAGATCAATGTTAAAGTTCTAGCTCAATATTTGAAAAAAAAAAAAATACTATTTAGTGTTACTTAAAGGTGAATGGAAGACAAAGAGCAGCTGAGATTGTAGATGGTACGTGCTGACTCTAAGTAGAAAACACATCTGGTTCCTTAATGTTTTGTGGTAAATCACGATTTCCACTGGTTGAAAACAGCAGCTTATACGGCAGCCTATCAGCTGATAACAGACAACTTTGATGAGCCATTTCCCCTTTAGCAGAATGATCACCTTTGCTCTTCGTGCCTTCTCATTGTTGCAGAGTACTTAGTGAGACAATCCACTAAACAATGATAGTCACCTCCACCCTCAGTCATTCAGGAGAATGAAAGTCAGAGAAAAGTCACAGAAAGCCACACGTCTTATCCGACTAGCCTTTTAAAGGAAGAACAAAAGGTCTTTCTCCTTCATTTCCCATTAACCTCCATGCTCCTCCGCACACAGGAAACATGGCAACCTCAGTGGCCCATGTCACATATCTCACCCGGCTGAGGGGAAAGCTTCCTTTGGTGGATAGTGACATTCAATATGGGGTTTTTTCTATCTAGCTGTAGTCCTTGACAGATAAAAGGTGGGTGTTGATATTTGTCCCTGGTCTCTCTGATACCAAGCGGATCCACTCCTGATAAGCGCAGAGCTGCTAAGACATTGATGAAGTCTGGAGTGGAACTGACAAGCTCTCTAAGTGGATAAGAACGTCAGGAGAAGCAGGCTGTTATGGTCCGGATTAGATTTTTGATTGTGCGACGCAGGTGGGTTCACGCCAAGCAGAGACACATCAGCACTCTAGCAGGCCGAGTTCGGCATCGTTTCCACGTGTCATAATTACATTTGAATAATTTCTAGTTTTTCATGGAGATTTGCTCCTATGCAGCATATTCCACTGACATCTATTTATTTCGGCTTCCTTTCCTGTGGACTTCATTAGTTCTCCACCGCTCCACGCGCTCCCGCTAATCCACAGAGTCCCACACATATTCTCATTTCAGAGTGATAAACACGAAACACTGCTGGAACGAAGCTGGTGAATTATGAATATGAGACAACAGAGATGAATGACTTTTTGTTTGTTTGTCCGGAGTGTCTACCCATAATGCCTCAGCACATGAAAACTCAAGGAGAGGAAAACTCTCTGCCGGAAGCAGAGCCTTTCAACCGAGCATCCGTGAATGTTTAATTAATCAGTAGCGACAAAAGGGAACAACAATCAACAAAGAGATGCCGATTTCCATTCCTTATGCGTTATTCCCACTGGCAAATCACAGAGCGCTGTCATCTACGCCTCTGCTCTCTACCCCGTCTCTACGGTTGTCCCTGCTCTGCTCCGACAAAACCCTTAGAGAACTACAGTGCTGTTCACCTGACATCCAACAGAGAGCAGCGGGCATCATCTAACAGAGCTCAGACAAAAAGACTTCACTGTAACTCTTTGTTTACATGGAAGCTTTTAGTGTCTTCTGTTCCTTTTTGCTTCCACCAGCGCAGCGGCTAATAAGAATCATAAGTAGCTGCAGCTAAATCGTGGCAGCCTTGAAGAAAAAGTCATCCAGAAGGGATTTACCAAACAGATTCCATTACATACGTAACACCATCTGCCCTTGCATGTTATGTCAGCTGCATGACAGGTAACAAGAGGCAGCACGATGAGGAAACACAATAACAAGCACACACCGCCCGGCAACAGCTCAGCACTCTCGCTGAGCTCCACCAATGTCAAAACGGCATAAAGACACTCTGATCTCCTTCAGGCTACTGATGGAAGCAGTTTTCTACAACACCCCTGCTGCTTCAGGGTCAGCAGCGACATTGCCTTGAAGAAAAGGGTTACCCTAACTACCGACTGGCTTCTGTCAAATACCTATAACCGTATTTTAATTTTACACAGTGGGGATGTAAGAGTACATGAACCTCTTAAGGCAACACAGCAGAAACGTGAGCTTGTTGGGGGGTTATAAATGACAACTGGTAGCAGTTATGGCACTTTTAGTACTAGGTGTGTTCTAATTAGATTTTTGGCATGAAGGATGTAACGGTACATGTATAAGAACTGGAGCATCATGATAAAGACAGCAGGGACGAGTGCAGGCAAGCAGGTAACAAATCCATCCATCCATTTTGTATTCCCGCTTATCCACGCAAGGTCGAACCCCAGACCTTCTTGCTGCTGCACTGTGCAGTCCAGGTAAAAATGCATTAGTCAAAGCTAATCAGCATCCCATCTCTTATTAATTGCCATTTTCTGACTGCCACAACAGCTTTGGAGTGAAAAAAAATAGTTGTTTTCCAAAACACTCCCCACCACAGCTAAGCATCAACTACTTGTTCTGATGATTCACCTGAGCTCGAAGACCTTCCTGCGTCTCTCAAATTAGCAGTGTAAAGGACTTGTCTTGGTGATCCTCGGCAGAGAGCACTATAGCGAGAGCTGGATTTATGTAAAGTCAAAGAGATCATAATTTGAGTTTAAAAAACCAAATGGGTCACAGTTTGAGTGCTTTGAAAACATCTTCGGTGACTCATAATCTTTTAAATACAGCACCACACATTTCACAAATGCCACCTGAAGGAAAAGAAGAAATTCCTGCATTTTTGCACTTGATTTTTCCGGTTGTGCTGCACGTGCACCAAACCCGGAGTCCAAACCATGACTTGTGCAGAAACAGAATAATGGAGGCTATGAGATACGGGCCATACTGTGTTTGTAGTTGTATGTCACATCAAAGCTACAGTCATTATCTCAAAAAAGTAGTTTAGTAGTACAATAGTTACATTTCTAAATTGAAAAATGTTTAGAAAGTAAATGTTGGATAAGAAACTTGGCAAATATCAAACACAGGTAAGCAAATAAGCGCATCGATTACAAAGACGTTTCTAAAGTGTCTTGAACACGTGTGAGTTGATTTTGCTGCTGATTCTGCTCCATTGTCTGTGATTGGCATGCAAAATAGGAAGTATGTTTCAAACTACCAGTGGACAATATTACGGAGGAGAAAACTTGCAGCTATGCAAGGCCAGTTGAAATGTTCCAAAAGTGTAGTTTCCTACAGCGGTCACCGGTCCGGCCCTTCTGCTGTGCAAGCCCAGTTTCAGTTCTACATTACAAACAAATGCAACACGAGGTTTTCGTGTATTTTACTGTATCATGTACCAAATGTTGTTCACTGTGTGCGTGGAGACCAAATGTGACACTTGTTTTTGACCAAACCTATATTAAATCACATGAGAACAGACCTATTTGTATTTTTCAGCTCAACACATTCTGAGCATGCATGAAGAAGACCCAACGCGTCTAGTCAAGTCCTGCTAATTTTAGATAGTTTCTATTTACTTCAGGTCATCTATGTTAAGATGTTTTTACTTTAGTCATTATAAAAGAAATACCAATGAAATGAAACTGTCAGTTCTTCCTAAATACGTCTGACAAAAGAAAGAAAAAGGTCTGAGGGATGTCTGCAGACTGAGCGTTGGCCCTGCCTCTACTTGTGAGGTCGTTGCACTAAGAAATGAATCAAAGTGCAAGTTGTTTTGATTTATCGTTCTTGTTTTTTCAATTGCCAAAAATGTTCATTCCAGATAAGCGTGTAAATACACCCTCTCTTTTCCTCTGGTTCTGATTCATACATGATTGTTCTGTGATAGCTCATTAGAAATGAGCTGTCTTGGATATCTCACACACTGATTAGGCGGCTGTGTGGGGTGGAGGGGAGGAACGAGCGCTTACCAACAGCAGACATTTCTGGAACCGATGCATGGTAAGGACCTTCGATGAACTGTGGCGGATTGTCGTTTATGTCCTGGACTTTGATGATGAACTCGGACGGTGGCTCCAAAGGCTCGTTGTTGTCAGCGTCGACAACCTGGGCTTTAAGCGTGTACTCGGCTTTCTCCTCGCGGTCCAGTCTCTTCATAGCGTGGATGTCCCCCGTTAGCTCGTTGATGGCAAAGATGGTGCCAGCTCCTTCTCCTGAAAGAACATATTTGATGTTCTTGTTGCCAACGTCCAAATCTGTGTGTAGCTGAAATGACAAGAAGAAACCGGAAAAGTGAACGTGTTAAAGTGTGCAGCGTAGTTCTTGGTTCGGTCAAACTTTGTTCCTGCGCAAGTTCAAGTTTTAATGAATGCTAGTTGACATACTCAGCATTTTCAAACAGCTCTCATCATGCAAATGCAGATAAGTGTTCCACATGGCAGTAATGTGTTGTTGCTGCTGCACTCTGCACAAAAAGGGTATCATTTACACTAAACGTGGCTGAACTTAGCCTTTACTTTGCTAAATGAGGCCCACTGGGGACAATAAGTTTGTAACTAGCGCAGGAAATGGACCGTAGCCCACATGGTTTCTTATTATGCATTACAATGCATCATACAAACAACCAATATTCAGCATATTGCTCCCAGAAGTCTTAAATCCACAGAAAAGAAGCTGGATGTGCTTTGAATGTACACTCCATCGGATGGCAAACATCCATAATCAGTGAAAAACGATGTAAGAAACTTTATACGCTTCATTCTCACAAACAACTATCCTTACAGCGGTTAGATGATGCAGCATGCTCCTCGTTATTTTTGTAATTACAGTTTCATTAGTTCACTAAAGCTGCATTACATGCTAAGCTGAGGAGTTAGATCCCACTCGCTGCACGGGCGGCTATGACTAATGAGTCTGACGGTGCTACGTAAGGCTGTTCAGACATCGGTGGACAGGAGAGCAGGCAAAAGCCTCTGCTGGGTTGAGTTTGAAAAATTGGGAGGAATTTGCAGGGTTGAGGGTACAGTGGTGTGGAAAGAAAGAGATCAGAGAAAAAGAAGGTGTTGTTACAACCGAAGCAAAAGAAGAAGTTTGATTTTATTCCCATCAGTAGACAGAGACGCAGCTGTAAGTCACCTTTCATATAAGCCTGCTGATCCCTGAGGTGAGTGACTTTTGGAGGCAAGAGGTGAGGCAACATTCACAAATCCCGCAGTGCTTCATGATGTCGGGGTTGTCACACATCATCCTTTCAGGGTGTGTTTTTGTTAATACAAACACAGCCATGCACACACACACAGGCATGAATCCAAACATCTGATTTCAGCAGCTTTAATTTCATTTCCTGTCCCGGCGCTGCAGCACGGATTCCTGCGGGAGCGTAGTCTGGCTGAAGTCTGCTGGTGAAAAGCCCGACCCCAAAGCCCCCCGCAATGTTCTGAAGAGCGAGCTTTTATGCATCCACTGTCTCCGAGGTGTTGTTTGAAGACACTGACAAAGCACATTCGCTTAAATTGTCACACCTTGCACTTTTGTTTTCCTAATTGTGCCATCATTTCACATGAATGATGGAGCTCATTAACACAAATGCCTCGCAACATCCTGCACACTGAGAAACTCCAAATGAGCTCAAATTAATGATGGTCTGTCTTTTTTTTTTCGGTTTAATCTTTGAATTTTTTGATGTGTTTCTTCTTGTGTATAATCAGTTATTTCAATGTCACAGATTTCAAGGTAGAGCTTCAATGTACCATGAATGCATTCAGCAATCTGGTCATGCTTTTACATTAACACTGATGTGGGAAAGACAAGATATTCCAACAAACGTACGGTCAGTTGAAACATTTAATTCACTCATGAATTCATTTCCCAGAGGTGCTGAGGCTGGCGGACATTTTGTGCATTTACTGTTTCATAAGCAACTTCAGTCTGCTGATTAAAACTCCCAAGAGAAACCATGCAGAAACCTTGTAAACAAAAAGGTTTGTTGTTTCCAAAGTCAAATTGAATGGATGAAATAATTTCAACATTTTCTATTTTAGTATTACGAACCCAAACCCAATACTCACACTGCGCCCTAGAGTCTCCTGTGAAGTGCACTAGGAGGAAGTGTGCAGTAAGACAATGAGTGTGTGGTTCTTTGGGGCACAAGTGTGCAAATAGTTGCCAAATTGGGACAGTGAGCATTGCGCCATCAACCATGACCCGTGTCGCAATGCTGGTTGCATTTCAAGCTACTTAAAAAAAATAATTATAATATATATATGTTAAAGGAGTCATCACCTGAAATTTTCACTTTCCCACTTATTAAAAATTTGTATAATGGCATCCTAATGATTTTTCCCGGTAGCTGCTATTTACCATTTTTACTCTTCGCTTCTTCAACCAGCCCACGTGCACCCCACGAGCACGCTCTCCAAAACATGATCTTGTTCTGGCCCTGATGTTGTCACAAAGGCAGGATGAACAGTACCACATATGGACGGTGCAGAGCAACGCCGCTATAGCCCGCACTGCCCCGCTTCCCCTCAAATTCAGTCGAGCGCCGCCATTACTGAAATCGGGATAGCGGAAAATGTCGAAGCGAGTTTCACTTGTGAGCTGCTCAGTTGTTGACTGTCAAAAACTGTTTTTTTTTTTGCGTTTTTGTTTTTTACCGTGTCCTGTTCAGCTGTGATGCAATCAGAATTGAGACAGACAAGCCTTGCAGTTTTCCTCTCACAGGTGGAGAGTTAAAGCTTCTGCTGTAATGCCACGCCTGATACCAAAACTGTTAGAAATATTCTCGGTTGTTTTAAATCCCAACAGCCACGGAGACAGAAGTGTTAGAGAAAGTGGGACAGAGGTAGAAGATGGCAGGGGGGTGTTACACAAATAAACAATATATGAAGAACAAGAATCTGCTTCTAGACCTGCAGAAAGAGAGGGAGAGCGAAAAAAAGGGATGCACAGAAATACAACAAGACCCAAATATCACTCAGTCAACAACAAGAGAACATATGTAGCAGTGAAGTAAAAGTAAGTATCTTTGCTGGGAAACACACGGTAATAACTCATAGTGTGTTTAGTGCCAACCACAGCCACCACACATGCCCAAGTCCATCCTATAATAATAATTAAAGGTGAACTAATTAATTTACACATTATTAATGTACATCAATGCAGACTTGTGCGAAGGGCAAATCAAGGGTGCAAAAAAAGGTGTGGTCATCTTCTGCACTTGATAATCGGGACACCCTATGGACCTACACCCCTGGACTGGAACACACAATTGAAGGGCGCTAGGGTGGAAGTACAAGTATTGGGATTGGGCCATAGTCTTGTTTTATTTTGTCCTTTTGAGACACCTACCTACAGTTTATCAGGATTGAGTGTCAGAATCTGCTCCTTCTCCCTCTGATGTGTTGTCCTGTCTCCCCTCGTTAAGTGTTTATTGGACTCACCTGCCCCTCGTTATTCTACCTACCCGGTTCATGATTCTCCTCATGTATTTAAACCCTCTGTGCTCGTCTTTGTCAGATCCTCATCTCATCTTCCTGTTGTGTCTCTGACTCGTGATCCTGCTCACCTGCACTTGGGTCTGATTGCAACCATCACCATTTCATGGCACGGAGAAGGGCTTTGGTTCTTTGAATTCAACATTTTTCAAAGCAGTCCCTCAATACCATGAGACTGAGTGAAGTATAAAAAATGGTTGGATTTAAAAAAGGGAAACATGTATGTAGATTTGCTTTAACAAATGTAACCAAAAGCCCACTGAGACCAAAACAGATATAAAAAAGATTAAAAAAAAACACTTCAGCGTTCCAAGAACTGAGTATCTTCAACAGAGTTACATCTCTGTGTAACTACATCTAAATTGGTTTTAAAGTCTGAATTTAAATGTATCTCAGTGGAAGTATGAAGTTTCGTATCTAACTTTTTTTTTTTGTTTTTGTTTTTTGAGGCAGGGGCTAAAGCCCCAAAACGCCCAGTATGGGCATGGTTATGGTCCTACATAGTTTTAAATCCCTCTGCACACCGCTGGACAAGACGGGGTTAAACAAATCCAATTTAGTTCCAATTCAGAACCTTAAAATCTATCAGTCAAGCAAACTAAATGAAAAGTGTTTACCTAACGACTAATATGTCTAAATGAAACAGAGAGGTAACTGAATAAACAAAAGCAAAGAAGAATGAATAAAAATAACGAATGAAACAAATACTCGAGTCTTATGGAAGTGCGGTAATTGAAACTAAAAAGATGGCAGGAAGATGACTGTTAGCTCACATGTTACAGTTTCAGTTCTGTGCCAGCTGCACGCAGCTCTCAGGGTCGGTGAAGACCAGCCAGTCAAGACTGAGTCACATGGTCACAGCTGGATGCCACATCTCTGCACAGAAGTGTCCTCTTCCTAAATATCTTTTATATTTTTTAATAAAAACTGACATATAGGATTGCTGTTGAATTGATGGTTAGGGTTATCTGACCCTAGCTCTGACTTTAGTGAGTCCATTACAGGATTCTTGTGTCTTTGTTACCCTGTTACAAGCCTTCTATTGTGTCAATACTTACCCCATGCTCGTAGGTTAAACTCCACTTTCATTTGAGGACAAGTAATCTCACTGCTTTTAGCAAAAGAATCTGACCATTTTTCTCCTTGTCGTCACAAACAGAACACGCACCATTACACACAGCAAAGAGCTGTAACGTGTAGGCCACAACACATTGAGTGGTGGGGGAACTTTCTGAAAGCTGTTATTTTCCTCCCCATTGTGACATGACTTAAAACCCAGTAAAGCTGCCTCTGTGGCTCAGCGCCACATTACAGCCAACTAAAGCACCCTCCCATACAAACGGGTGCGCCGTGCGCCGGCTTTTGAAAATGAAAAGTCACACGTTCCGATATGATTTGGTCTGAAGCTGTGACTTGACTGAAAGTTGAGGCGAGTTTGCTGTAACTAGCCACAGCTCTCGACTCTCCCCTGCATGCCCTGGTCGCCCACTTCTTAGACAGCCTTCAGTCTGGAGGGCCCAAATGGTCGTCAAAGAGTACAATTACCGACAGGAAAAGAAGAAGACCGTCACAGGTCCTAGTCATTAAGCACGTTGCCGAGGCAACCCAAACAGTGCCAACAACCAGTGACATTAGCTCTGGCATCCAGGAAACAAGAAGATAATAGATAACAACAGGCTGAAGTCGGGATGATTATGCGCAGCGATGCACACTGGAGACACAATGCACTGGAAAGTGTTCTGAGCTGGGGGTAAACACAGCTAATGCCCAGACTGGCACGCTGCCACAGATCTGGTATTTGATACGTAGCAACGTTAATAACAATGTTGGCAGTTACCTCCCTGGGGAGTCAAACCCTCACCAGACCAGGCAGCAGCAGCCATCGTGTTTAGTGTTGTTGAGTAAAAGCAGGATGAGCAGTCAAAGTTAACATGATGTATCTTACAGCTGTAGCCATGACGTCAGAGGGTTCCAGGCTGGAAAATGTCACAAACTCCTCCCGCTGACTTCATTTCCCAGCATTCTCGCCACCACTTCCCATCATTCCTGCCACCAACGTGGCGGCTGACGTCATCACGCTGACACTACTTAAGGAAGTGCCGGCATTTCATTCATTACTCAGTCATCGTTCTCACCAGACTTTGTATCGAGTTTCCAGGCTTACCAGCCCTCAAACCTTCAATCCTGACCTACAGGAGATAACCACGCTGGTTATTTCCCTCACTCCGCGTCTGGGCAACAGATCCTCTCGGCCACGCTTCAGCTCTGCCACCGAACCTGACAGAAAACCTGCTCCAGAGACAGACATCCATGTGTTCTGGAGCTGCACTTTGGCAAAGGAGGCATTTGATGAGTGAAGAACTTTTCCTATGACAGAACCTGTGACACACACACACACACACACACACACACACACACACACACACACACACACACACACACACACACACACACACAAGCATACCGCCATTTTGCAACCACAGCTCCCAATCAGGGGCTGCATGGGACTGCTTATCCTGCCAGTGGAAGAGGAAGGATGTCAGCCCTCGCTGGAGATGAGCTTTTACAGCAATCACTTGAACAATCACTGTCCTAATGAGAAAGATTCAACAGATTCCCCTCCCACATCCCCACACCCAGCTCCCAGCCCCCGCCTCAGTACCCGATTCCTCACAGTGTTGCCCTGCAGAAGGAACTAATGATTTTGCTCCTTGTCAGGGCAAATGGTAGATGGGACATGTGCTCCTCCTATGTATGTACCAGCAGGGCTGGGGAGACTGAAGTGAGGCGCAAGAGGGTGGAAATGCTGTCACCGTGATGAAGAACAGACTGCACACAGTGCGCCAGACTGCTGTCTTCAAGTTCTACCTCAGTTCATCTATTTTGGGGGACTGGGTGGTGGTGAAGTCAGCGATCACTACGGTTACTGCGTTTACTCTAAAGCTGTACTCACAAACAAAGGACTCAGGATTTTGTTTGTGGTGAAAAATGATATTTAATCATAAGTAGAGGCAAGAGAAAACAGTCTAACTGGTGTGTTAAGCTAGGCTATTCTAGTTGATTATTCTAGTAATTTTATAACATGGATTTTTGTTTTCTTATTTATTTTCCTTACCTGCACATAATGTTATTTTCCTTGAATTGTACCTTTTGTTCAAAAGTACTAAATGAATCCACATCTTGTTATGATACAAACGTCGTCTGTTAGACTCGCTGCCTTGATTTTTCATGATGCTAGTTTGAGTTTATTCCAAAATGTTCTGAAGATTGATCAGATGAAACACTACAGAGACATGACCGTAATGCCCCCAAAGCCACCTCACTGCCTTTGTGACGAACGTTTTAAGGTGTCCAAGTCTCCTGGGGACTGGGTCAACGTTAGAGCAGGGTTTACTCAAGCCCGTGGTCATCAAGGGCAGCAAAGAAGCAACTTCTCTGCAACTAAATCTCAGTGACAAACCAATATTCTGCTCGTGGTCTATCAGGGTTAAGTCTTTGTCCCTAAGAAATCTACTTTTCAATCGTTACAAATATCCAGAAAACATCGTTTGTAGAGAAGGAATGGTGAACCCTCCCGTCAACCCTCTGCCATGTCCAAAGCAAAGCATGTGTGGTGTTACCTCTCAGCCAGCAGAGTTTTGTGTTTGACTGTTTTCATTGGTTTAAACGACTATAGCTGTTCTTCAGTACACCATCAGAACCATCTGGCAGTAAGATCTACAAACGCTCGATTCACTCTAAACTCGAGTCCCTTCCGGCCACGGCTGTGTTCCAGTTCTCCTTTTTAGTTATTTCAAAAAATCTTAACTTTTCCAAAATGTAACTTTTTAATAAAAAATTCACCTTTAATGTCTATCCCTACTTTTAATGAAGATGGCCTTGTGGGTAATCGTGCAATTAATCAGCCCATGGACGCAGCAGAGCTAAAGCTGCAACAGTAAATGCATTCAGACAGAGGTGATTATCAGCCAATAGGTGTCTGAACGTTCCAGGGTTTCACAATTACAAATGTTTAAGTATTTCACTCTCTTACGTGGCACAGAAACTGTAAATAAAGCTAAATTCAGTGTGTCAGGAGGGGAAAACACTCACAAGACTTGGTTTTATAAACAAAAATATGAGAATCATAATATGGGTGTGTGATAATCTGTAAGCAGGTCTAGAACATAAGAGAAAGAAAATAACAAAAAAAAAATATTTTGAAATGATGTAAACACACACAAAAAACCCTAAAATATATAAAAACAAATATATTTTAACTAATTAACTTCACCCCTGAATGTCTCTACATGAAAACCTCCAAACTCCGACAGTGAACTGAGGTGAAGAAGACAACAGGAATTCACAAACAGAACATAAAACAATATAAAATAAACAAACCCACACATTATTATTTATTTCCAGTTTTCTGTCACTGATCAGCTCGGTCCTGAGGTGTGATGGATGTTCTGTTTATTAGCAGGCTCAGTCAGAAACACCCTACAGTGATCCATTCTTACTGTGGTTTACAGAAGGACATTGCAGTGTATGCTTTATTTCAGGTGAAGTTTAAAAATGCCAAAAAAGGAAAGCTCCAGTGACTGAGCATCACGGGATGCTGTGTTACACTTCAGTGCACCACCGTGTTGAATCCAAATGTCATGTTCCGTGCAGAACCAACGTGGTAAAAACGATGGTCCTGTTTAGCCGAGATTACATAACCCGGCCTGGCAATCATACTGGGAGGAAATGTCGTGCTAAGCTAACCATTAAAAATGAAGGAGATGCATGTTATGTAAAATGTACGGGAACCCTGAGGCCATGTGCTGCACGGACGGGTTTACACAGCACCTTTTGTCAGAGCCAGATGTTGACCTTTCTCTATTCAGCTCAGCCGGTTTTTCTGTCCCAGTTCTCCTCATCTGGTCAATGTACAATAACCCAGTCTCACAGAACCAATCCAGCAGGTTCTTACAGAGCCTCGCGCTGCACCCAGGAAGCAACAGCCTGTAATCCATTGCCAAAATGGATAAAATTAGAGCTTCTGTGCACCCTTCGGCAAACGCAGTCCAAATAGTTACTCCAGATAGATTCTGCTCAAACATGTCTGGGAACTAATTGTACTTCCTCCCATTTGTTGGATTTTGACTGTGTTAATTACACGTACATGAATAATCTGTAATTCTAAATATTGCAATAACATTTTGAATGTACGGAGCAGATGGTGCGATGCATGATATATGCTACAGTTAGCTATTCTTGGGAACATTTTCCCTCCAGTGTGTCTCATGGCACATAGCGGTTTATCAAATTGGACAGAAAAGTTTCTCTCTGTTGTGAACCGCCAGGCTTTAGAGTAAGGAACTGTGTAGGGAGCAGCAGCAGAATGCAATTAAACACACACACACACAAAAAAAGCTTTTTTGGGAAAGTGAGGTCTTTAGAACACGAGGCTCAGTTAAAACATGTTAAGTAAATGAGTTCTTTCTTAGGTGCTACACTATAATCTTTTTACTCCTTCCCCACAAATCAGTTGGAAGGAAGTGTTTTAAATGCTGCCATCTGTCGTCCTTTAGCATCGGACACAATGGAGTAACGCTGCAGGGATCTGTGAGCTTCCTTTGCAGTGGAGCAATAATCAATATGGCTTTTCTCCGAGGTCAGTTACGGTATTAATGGAGGCCAAAAAGAGGAACGAGCGCCTTGCATGTTTTCCTGTTCATTTATTATCACTGCAGACACTCTCACCGTATTGAGACAATGGGAGGGAGATGGTGTCATGACCCGTGCGCACACACAGAGGTGGTGGTTTGTAATTGAAGCCAGCTCCACTCAGAAAAGGTACAGTAATTACAATCAGTACAGAGACTCCCAGTGACATGCAATCCCTACACACACACACACACACACACACACACCATCCCCCCCCGACCAAATCATCGACAAGCTTTCATCCACTGCTTTTGTTCAGTTTTACTTTTCTTCTGGACAACCATGACTTGATAAGACAAACTATAAAACAAGAGCTTTTTTTGGAGGGGGGGGGGGGGGGGGGGGGATGCAATCTGCACCAAGGTCAATCAGGCTAATGTGTCCCAGGTCCATCCCTGCACTTTCAGAGACGTGTAACACTCATCGCCATGGGCACTTTAGTGCTTCTACAGAGTAAGTCAAAGTCAGAGCAGCTACCTTTGGTACAAGAGGGCAAAGCTGTTAAATGTAGCCACCCATGAAAAGCATTTTGCTTTCAGTGGAGATAAATGTGAAGGGGCAATTGTTTCATAGCTGAAAAACAACACTAGTAACAACAAAAATGACCACTTACAGCAGCACACATCTGTAAAAAGTGATCAAAAGGGAGACAAGAACATACATGGAGAACAAAGGGGTCATCTTAAAGGCACAGCCTGCATCTTTTGAAACATGTTTCCTGGAAACGTGTGTCTGAATCATCGACATATATGCTGGACAATTCGTGTCCAGAGGCTCCAATTATAAGTTTTTGTGCCAAAATGGGAGGTTCCCACCATCGTCATTTTTACCATGCAACAGGTTCCATCAAGCCCAGACAATTCTAAAAAAGGGAAAAGAGGTGGAGCTGAGGGTGGGGCTGTTGGGCTGGGAATAAATGACGACGCCCGTCAAACTGAAGCAATGTAGCTACAAGCTAACCCAAAGCTAAGGCGGAGGTGGGAGCTAAGCTAACGGAGGAAGTTACCTAGCTACAACCGGCATGTTGGGAAACATGCCGATTATCACTTGTAAGTCGCTTTGGACAAAAGCGTCTGCTAAATACATAAACATAAACATAAACATAACAACCGAAGTTAATTGTGCACAACACCGGAGCTTCTGAGTCAGAGATGCGCCGGGCTGACCGCTGGGTGAAACCGGGTGGAACACAGAGGTCTCCTAAGAGCTCCACAAGCCGGCAGCCGCACAGCAGACAAGCGCTGCTGCGATCTGAGATGCGCCGAGCTGCCGCTGAAGGGAGAGAGACCATAAGTGGGCAACGGTGGCACAGGAGTTAAGTGCTCGCCCCGTAATCGGAAGGTTGCAGGTTCAAACCCCACTCAGTCTGTCGCTGTGTCCTTGGGCAAGACACTTAACCCACGTTGCCTGCTGGTGGTGGTAGGAGGGACCAGTGGCGCCAGTGCTAGGCAGCCTCGCCTCTGTCAGTGCGCCCCAGGGCAGCTGTGGCTACATCATAGCTCATCCCCACCAGTGTGTGAATGTGTGTATGTGTGATAGGGGGAATGACTGATTGTGTTGTAAAGCGCCTTGGGGTTGAGGCTTTCTTTTTAATGAAGACAGTAGTTGGAATCGTTCAACCAGCTAGACTTCAGATTTAGCAGTTTTATGAAATGATGCACACTTATAACCTCTAGTCACACTGTAGCTGAATAAGTTTGACAGCATCATGAGTGAAGATGAAGCATCACATCAGACTAAATGTTTTGCTAACTTAGCGTTAGCTGTAACACAACAGTGATGCAGATGACCTGGCAGATCTGCATTTCTTTCATATCTTTGAAATTCTTTTCATGTTTTGCAGATGGAAGAATACACCTTTCACCCAATGTTTCCTTGTAAAAGCCAATTACACAGATTATTTTAGGAGATTTTAAAATTCCCTGTGCTCCTTCACAGGCACCTCTTTGGATCTCGATCACCAGTGAGTCATGGTGGATGGCTGCTTATACTGAGCCAGGATCCTCTGGAGGTTTCTTCCTGTTAAAAGGGAGTTTTCCTCTCCACTGTAGCTGCATGCTTGCTTAGTATGAGGATTGCTGTAAAGACTCTGACACTAGTCAGTGACTCGATGACACCTGTTGGTTTTCTTATATAGGAAACTTTTTACTGACTGGCTTAATGAACTGGGGCCTCATTTATCAAGCTTGCTTACGCACAAAACGGGGTCGGAAAACTGTGTAAGCTACTTTCCACGAAAACTTTGGGAGTCATGAAAGAAAACTTAGCGGAAAAATGTGCGCAACTTTAAGTTGACTAAGGACCTGGCTTACGCACATTTTGGACATGGAGAGCACCTGCAGTGCTGCTGCTGAGAAGAATACAATTATGAAATCCTGCAGCACTTGTACTGCTTTGCTTTCACACAGAACAAGACCCCCCACACGCACGCACACACATGCGCGCACATTCACACACACACACACGTGCGCGCGCGTGCGCACACACAAACATTCAGCCTGACGCACAGAATACAGAATGCAGAATATCAGCAGCGGGACAGATTGAGACAGAATGTCATGCGTCTGTGACAGTGTGTGTGTCCTGTCACTGTGACCAGATTGATCATGCGCCCTGGCTACTTGGACAAGGGCGATCTCCGTCTGACTGACTGGTTAGCGCACGTGACTTTCACCCGGCAGTCTGGGGATCGAATCCCGATGGGACCATTTTTTATATCCGCCACAGATCTCTCTGAAGAATTCACAACATTGACGGCTTCAGCAACACTGTGCCACTCCGTGGATTGTCTCTTATTTGTTTTGCAAAAGCACTTCCTTTCATTTCTCCACCTCACCCACAAGTACCTCAATTTCTGCTTCTGTGAAATTGCGCTTCCTTGATCTGCCTTGATCTACGGTCGCCATCGTCATTGGCGGAGTGCTGCAACAGCTGTCTTATGCATGTGCATGAGAGCCACAAGGCACTTTGCATTGACTATTTATGGCAGTAAGTGGGCGTGGTGAGGGCGGGATGTGACTAAAATGCAGCTGAGAAACATTCTTGTTAGTCTCCGATTTATGAAGCGGAGATTGCGTGCAGCTGTGCGTACTCCATGTTTGATAGATCACAAACCTACTTGCCGTAAGTCCTTTTTTTTTTTTTGCTGAACTTAAGTACAATTTTAGTAAGGATTCTACGCAATGTTATATGAATGAGACCCCTGACCTGTATTGGAATGTTTACCTTGTAAAATGCCTTGAGACGACTCTTGTTGTGATTTGGCGCTATATAAATAAACTCAATTTAATTTAATCTGGGACATTGCATCTGTTACTGTAGCTTTAAAATAGAGTCCACAGCAAAAGTAACCTAAGAATAAAAGGGTGATACAAACAGGAGGAAGTTTTCACCACCGTAACTAAAAAAAAATGGTAACAGCTCTAGATGTGTGTTTCAACAAAACAGGCTGTGGATGGCAGGAAAATCCCAAGTGTTATTTGTTATCAGCTGCTCATTATATCACATTGTTAACCAGCAACTGTACAATCAGAGCGTTGGTTGGTGTGGGGCCATAGAAAACAAGTCCACTTAATGGCCGCTCGGTGTGTGTCCTCTCAAGAGCTCAGCAGTCCGACTCAAGCCTTTTGAAAGGAAACGGCTGCAATTTCAGCAAAACAAACAGATGGAGGGAAAACGAAAGAAATATGGAGAACAATTAAGGGGTTGAGGCGTGAAAAAGTGCAAATGAGCTCAGCTACGGGGGCTAAGGTTCACATGCTGTGTCTCAAACAGAGGGGGACTTTTTAACATTAACCTCACCTGCTGCCATTGCCCTACCTGTGGGGCCCAGACTCATCTGTATACACAGCATGCCCGAGGTGGGTGGGGTGCTAAACAAAACAAGCTTAATCAAGGAGCGCAACAGTTTTCTCTTTCTTCTGTGTGGCTGACCTAATCAAATCAAGGAATGAGATTGATTTCACGAGGTGCAGATGGATCTCGTAGCAAGTCTAATTCAATGTGCCTACTCTCCGCTATGATGTGTGTTTTCTCGGTCCAGATGGCACTGCTTGGGTTTCTAATTCACATTTCAATGCCCCCCCCCTCCCCTCTTTCTTTTTATGACTCCCTCTCTCCCTCCTCTTTTAGCATCTTTTCCCTGATTTTTCTCCCATCTTGGCTCACAATGTAAGTGCGATGATGTGGATGAGTATCACAAACTCATCTGTCAAACAGGCGATCCTGTGATCCTGATGAATGTCAGAAAAACACCAACTGATCAGTTTGAGAACAGAACTCCTGGAGCTCGAGTCTGGTTAAGCAACCCGAGGCAGGGAATTCAAAGCTGCTTTAAAATACACCCAAAGGTTTACATAAAACAAGATTTGTTGTGATGTTTTCTAAGAACCACTCAAAGGTAAAATCAAAGGTAAAACCTCTAATTCAGTGGTGAACCATCAGGGCCTTCTTGGCCCACAGAAAACGTGACTACTAGTTTCCAACACATACGTTTAAACCCCCTGTTATTAGGAAACAGTGACAGTTGTAACTGTGTCTGTAGGGACTAGAAAGCATTCAGTTGTCCTTTGATGCAGCCATTTTTGTCATCCAATCGGAACATGTCATCTGTTGCCAGGAGGACTAGGGGATGTTATCACACCTGTATATATATATATATATATATATATATATATATATATATATATATATATATATATATATATATATATATTAGGGCCGGGACTTTAACGCATTAATTATGATTAATTAATTAGAAAAAAATAACGCGTTCAAAAATTCACGCATTTAATCGCAGCTTGCATTTTGAGCACGGTGGAACCTTTGTCATTGCACGACTTCCTCGTAGACTGAATATCACTGACGCACACAACAATGCACAGTGCTAATGACTACTAAAACGGAATAAAAACAGAAAGAATTTGCCTTGCTTGGACTGATGCAGGATTTAGGAAACACGTCCGCCTCCTTTCTTAACTTGGAAAAAAAAAACTTCCAGACAACGACGGAGTCCGTGTCGCGGACATTTTTCAGAGATTGTCTCTGCTGCAGTTGCCCGGTGGCACAGGAAACTTTACAAAAGTTGTGGTAAGCTATATTTTTAACATTTACGTAACATCTGTGCAGCGCTGAAAGCACCAGACAGAATAATTCTTTGACCTAACAGTAGTTTATGAAAGTAGTCAGACAAACGAGAGGCTCCTGGCTGCCGCTGGGAGAACGCTCCGTGATCTCACTACTCTGTAAACAATCACAAACAACATGTCCTAAAGTTGATGCTTTAGTGCATCAGGGGCAGTGAGGAACGAGAAAGTTGTGATCATTCTGGAGATCACACCAGATTCGCTGCTGCAGGTGAGAATCTGCGGGTCTGCAGCAACCCCTTCTTAACGTGACAGCAGGACTTCCCATGTAAGGAAGGTCCGTTCACCTGTTCGTCAGATCATTATTAATTTCCTCGCCATGATCTTTTATCTTCCCATCATCCTCCAGTCATCCAACTGGAACCAGTTAGTGATTCTGATCATTCTCAGAATATGTCAGGCCTGCTCTGGTGTTAAAAGTTTAGTACATTTAAGTTCTAGATCTTATTTGTGCCTGTTCTACTGTCATTTTGAAGGATTATTATTTATATGTCTGTTTTCACTACATTATGAGTAGACATGCTAATAAAAACTCCCAATTATACAAACAAGTGAAACTGTAAAAATTAGAATCTGGTGCAAAGTCAAATTTATTTCAGTAATTCAACTAGACAGAGAGACTATTTAAAGGCTCAGGAACCCTTTGCAGGTGTTTTCTATTTGTAATTATAAATTTTAGTTGATTTGGGTTTTGTTTCATATCACACAGTGACATTTGAATAATTAAAATGCATTTTTTATTAAAAGCTTTAGTTTACAGTAATAACCATGTCTAATGTTTAATTCTCTGTCTCATAAGTTTAATTAAAATTTTGCTTTGAGAGCACATTTTCCTGAACGATTAAAATGTGATTAATTTAGATTAATTAATTAAAAAGCCTCTAATTAATTAGATTAAATCTTTAATCAATCAATAATTTAACAATTTTCTGGACCCACTTGTCCACGTGTGTGTGTGTGTGTGTGTGTGGGGGGGGGGGGGGTCTATCTCCAGCGGTCAAGGGGCAATCAGGCGGGGTACACCCTGGACAGAGTGTCAGTCCGTCGCAGGGATCACAGAGACACACAGGACTAAATATCATACACACACACACACACTCACACCTAAGGACAATTTATACAGACCAATCAACCTAAAAGTCATGGTTTTGGACTGTGGGAGGAAGCCGGAGTACCCAGAGAGAACCCACACATGCATAGGGAGAACATGCAAACTCCATGCAGAAAGATCCCGGGCCGGGAAATGAACCCAGGAGGACCGATGTCCAGCATGTTTTAGTGGTTTTTCTGGTCCAACCAGTGCAGCAGCTTATCAGGCTCTGCAGAAGCCTGTTAACCACCTGCTGATTGAAATCAGGTGTGCTGAAGCAGAGTTAAAACCAAAACATGCTGGATACCAGCCCTCCAGGCCCTAAATTGAATAGCCCTGATCTAGTTCAAAGTGTTTGGACCCGCTCTACCTCCTGAGCTACTGCTCCCCTTTTGCCGTTTGCTGGCCGAAAGACTCGTTCTTTCCAGGTGGAACGATTCTCACCCATCAGTAGGGATGCAACGATACCACTTTTTCCCAAACTGATACAATACTGATACTTGGATCTGAGTACTCGCCGATACCGATACTGATACTCCTACCATACAAAAAAATGCTATGAATTGGAATACAGGTTTTATTTTATTTTCTGCTTTCAACAGGAAAAGACTGAAGTAGATAAAAAGTAAAATATATGAACATAAATTATCACAAAACTAAAATATTAGGTGAAGAGAAATGGCAAGTTACAGTGAAGCTACTTCCAAGCAACTGCATTGGTATCGGTTCATTTTTACCGATACCAATACTGGTATCGGTGCATCCCTTCCCATCAGCATTCGATCAATGGGTGGCGGAGCCCTTTGAGGGGCTCAAATGTCAAACTTAATGTTGTTGTTTGTGGTTTTGATGGTGTTTCTATTGAAACCCTTTCATGATTTGTGTGATTGTTTCTTTTATTTCTAAGTTGTAATTGTCTTTTGATCTATGTCACTGTGTGACCTGTTTTATGTTTTTCTGGGTTTGATCCAGTTTAACGGGGTGGGTGGTGAGAAGGGGCTTTCTTTTGGGTTTTAGGTTCCTTCTGTGTAAAAATTGTTAATTGTTTTATGATGATTCTGCTGGGTGCTGGTTGGAAAAGCAGAATGTGCTTTATTTTTTCATTAATTAAATTTTTTTTTTAGATTAACTGGTTGACGTAGACATGAGTAGCATCATGAATGTCCCATTTTTGACCTAAAGGTCATGATCTGCTGCATCTGCTCGAGCAGAGACATAACGCCTCTGACAGCCTAATCTACATGAGATAGTGGCCAAGGTCTTTCATGCACTCTGCTCATCTGAACTGCTTCACCTTTCACAGCTCAATATGAAGAACTCTATTTTGATAAATACATAATCAACAACTTTGTTATTACCAATAATAATGTGAGCCCAATGTTCAATCAAGCTGTGAAATGACAATGTTATTACTTGATATTTTAATACTGTGATCAGTAGTATTTTACAAGTAATTATAATCTTGGACATTTGCACTAGACACTGATGTCACAGAGTGATGCTAAAGCCAAACAACACATTTCCTTTTGTCTGATCCAATCAGAACCTTTGTTTCTGGCAGCGAGGCGTGGTTTTCTGTGGTGTTTGTATAAACCCTCTTTTGGATGTCAAATTCTGATTTGCCAGTAAACCAAAATATGACAATTATAAAAACTATTCCACGCCACCTTTTCTTTAGTTCAAAGCGTTCAAGAGAAGTCTCCAACAGGCCATCCGGACTTCCTCTTCAGCCAATAGAACCTCGACAAGCTGGATAAAATCTGTTGCAAGTTACACCTGACCACAACGGTTCCTTCAGAATAAAAGCTGAACCTCACGACCCCTTCAGGGTCTCGGAGACGCCAGTGATAACCTGTCGTGACCTGGAAGCATTCCAAGACTAGTTTGATCGGCACTGCTGCTTTTCTACCGGCTTCGGTACCAAGGAGGGTCCAAGAGGACCTCGACATTCTGGATCTAATCGGAGGCTTCCCCTGGGTACGTAGACCGACAGATGGCGTTTCGTGTGTTATAAATCTCCTACTAAAGTTTAGAGTGAAACATTCACTCCCACTCAAAACTAAATGCTTTTCCTGATCCGCTGGTTCTGAATAACATTCCACGCACACACCATTGTTCATTTCACGTCTCACTCCACCTCATTCCATCAGTACACAGAGTGTGTAAGTTAGTCTTGTTTAAATTGTGTAGAAATACAATTCTTAGCTATTTTAAACCTCACTCTCTACCTTTCCTCAGAGTTAATATGAAGTGTCAAGTAATCCCTGCAATAAATAGTTCTGATCTTCTGGTTAAAATATCCAAAGATCCATCAGATTGATATTTCATATTTGTATGGAATCTCACATTTTATGGTTCATAAGTAAGATGTAAACAACTCATTCTTTACACATGGCTACGTTATAATTTCTTGTGATTTTATCTTGAGACTGGGCTAAGGTTACTACTTGAATTATGTTTTAGAAATAAAGGTGCACATATGTAGAGTATCTCTGACAAGTTTTATATTTTTGTGTTTATTTTCTGAAGAATTCTATTTTCTAATCATGAAGTCAGTTAAAAGCATCGTGTAGGGTTGTTAAATGGCGCCAGATGTTAAGTGGTGAAAAGATACTGGTAGACTCTTAGTGAGAGGGTGAATCGTCTCTTTCTGGGTCTGTGGGGTGCATGTTTATCACAGACATTTATGAATAAAAAAAGTGCATTTTGTGACCACATCTTTTAGCAGACAGGAATCACAATTCTGATGTTCTCATGCATCCCAATAAGCTACTCTCTAAATGTATTTAATATTATAGAGTATATATAGACACACTCAAATTTCCATAATTGGAGGGCTTGCAGAGTCATAGCCACTCTGTAAAGCTCATTCCTGCAGAGAAATGCAGATGTGCGCCACTGCGCCTGTTGGAGCTGTCAAAGTCATTGTTCTCAACCTGAGGAGTCTTGCAAATGAGCTGGTTTCAGTGCCAGCTGCCGGAGCTGGTACGGCATGCATAGCTGGTGCAGAAGACTTCTGCAGGTAGCCTACACAATGAGCTTTCTGTATGGAGGCTTGAATAATGGGCTGTGACAGCTTTGGCTAAGCACTTTGGTTTGTCTTACTGCGAATTCCACTGTGGGTTGTTTCTAAGAACAGCACTACAGCATTATTCCATTTAATGTCGATGTGCCCCAAATAAACGTAAACGCTCAGATCTTTTTCATGGTGTGAACCGAGGATTTAGGAAATGACACCATTGGTTGTCTCATTGCCATTATGCATTATGCATTGCCATAAAATGCATTTCTTTAGTATATTTCCCTGTTTACCTTGGCTCACAACAACTTCCCTAACTTTTTTAGCCTGTTACATAATGTGTTCTAACACACAGCGTATAGCTTTCAAAGGTAGGAGCTGGAGAGCATTCGCTCATGCCTAAGAACAAAAGCCTGCACAAATGAGGTCTTCATGGGCCATATTAATAATCGTCTGTGCCTTCTCCTTTGAGAGGTTTGTGATATCGAGTATCATTAGACATGCAAATAACAGCTCCATTTTCCTGTCCCTGGGATTAGGATGGAAAGAGAGAAAAATGAAGAAGAGGCATGGCTGTGGCAGAAACAATTAAGCCATCCTCTTCGCGGAAGCACTTGGCAGCCAGCTTCAGCCTGGTGAGGGGGGACACAGGGGGAGGGTTTAGGAGGGGTCCTTTGGCTGGGCGAGTCAACATGCTTGTCTGAGTGAATGAGCAGCCGCTGCTTTAAGATGTAAGAACACCTTGGAGTGGACGGCAGCGACAAGCACATGCACTCCATCCGTGTGTCACGGTGCCAGTGCATTGTGCTGGAAAAGGTAGAGAAACAGAGAGGCAAAGGAGAACAAAGGAGCACGGAGTGGAGGGAGAAGGTAGACACGATGAACGAGGCAAAGGAATCGGTATTGTCCTTTGTGGCAGGCAGTGATGACACGTCCCTTTTCTTCCTTCCCTCACGGGCGACCATGAAGTGTGTTTGCACATCGCTCAGAGTCACAATCCTTTCTTGTCTCTGCCACATTAGACAAACATCTCTCTTCCTCTTGTCTTTTGGCTAAAAGGAGACAACTTTTGCTTTTTCTGAACTATTTAAGCAGCACAAAACAAAAGGAAAAGGCGCCGTCTCAAAGCCTTTCTTAGAGTCTGAGTTCATCTAAATATTTTCCTCCACTAAAGTAATTATTCTTCTTCTCGGTGCTCACCTTCAAATTGCCTCTCATAACCCATTTCCCTGATTCCCTTGTTACCTTCACTTCATTTCCAAGTTATCCTCGTCTTTCTACCACATAACGAAGCTACCGGTAGTGTGGGAAAAAAATCAATCTTTGTCTTTTAAAAGGTTACCAAACAAAATGTAAGAAAACAGGCTAGGTCTAGGGGGTGTTGCCGACAGCTGAATGTATGAGGCTGTTTAAGGTGAGTAGAAAAGGTAGGATCTGTGCTTACGCTCACAAGGAGGTGGAACATTTAAATGTGTGAAATGAGAATAAAGAAAGATGGAAGTAAGACTGGTTCTGTTCATCATTCTGAACACGAAGACACGGCAGTGGGTCAGAATACACAAAAGTCAAAAAGCTGCTCCCTGAAAATCTCACATCTTCTCAGAAATCTCTGTTCCCCTCCTCTTTATCACTCTCTTCTTCCTCCTCTGCTCTCGCTCTGTCTTTCTCTAGAATTGCCCGTTGGTAATGTCAACAGAGATTTCACGGCACAGTGCCGGTGCATCAGCCTGGCCTCACATTCTCCTACCTGTGATTTACATCAGAGAAGAGGCTCAGGGGGGATTTTCCATGCCGGCAAAGGGAGGGGGGTTATGTGGACGGCAGCAGTGGTAGTGGGAGGGTTTGGGTGGGATGGAGGGGGCCAGTGTCCTTGGGCCTGACGCTGGGAGGCAGTCTAACAATGGTGGCGTCGATCACCAGGCTGAGAGATGCTTTTACAGCAAACCCAACCTGCATTCAGACCCTGCTCCTTAAATGTCACCACTCTCTTCTGACAGCACACCAGTTAGAGAGATTTATATTCAGGATACAAAACCCGCAGCTGCAAGTTTGCTCCCTACTTCTCCTTTTAGAGGGATTTAACTGTTGATTGACTCTTTTTCTGCATTGTTCTAGAAAAACATCTTTCCAAACAATATGTACAGAACAAAAAAATGCACGCATTTCATAAGCTTAAGTGTGCTCAGTATAGATGTTTGTTATGTTTGTCAAATGGATTTAGTTACAAATCAAAGAAACTAAATGACAAAACTAGCTAGTAGGATGTTCTACTCATCAACTTATTATTATATAATATATAGTTATATTATGTATACACTTCATAGCCATATTGTTCAAATGCGTTCTATAGCCGCTGGTCTTCTCATGAGTCTGGCACCATTTAGTTTGCTCATGATCATCATGAGAGGGAAGCTGGCTCTGATGTCCACAAAGACCAACAGCTGTTCCTCTGCGTGTCTCTGGACTTTTGTGCAAAACGCTTGAGAAATTTTTCATTTTCAATGAACGGTCAAATTAAAATAGCAACAACTTGTTACAGTTTCAGCTTCAAATGGTCTCAAAAGAATGTAATCAACAAAAGACAAAACACGTGTGCTTTAGTTTTGGCATGCCCTCTGAATCACATGCATTCTGCTCCTCTGAAGGCTTAATTCACCTGCATTTATGGCATTTTTTAAAAAGTTAGTACAAGTAAAGATGCCAGAACAAGGGCAAAACACACCCAACAGTGAATAATGCATGAAAAAAAAAATGTCTCCATCATCTGCAGTAGGACCCTCACATGTGCTGCAGTAATGAGTGCAGTGATGTGTTTCCTTACAGATAGTATTTCTATAAGTACTGTCCTTCAATAGTATTTTGCTGCTCATTTGCATTTTATGTGATCAGGCTCCTGAGGTAGTGCTGTCTTTCCATGTTTAAACCGTTTTATTAATAACTTTTAAAGAGTCTTTACAGGTTTATGGTATTGTATTTCTGATTGTGGTGATTATGCCACTAAGGAGCACATCAGTGACACCTGCAGGATTAAATTGGTGTTGCTTTAAAATGTGAACTCTTACTTCCTTACTTACATACTTGCGATTACAATACTCACCAAAATATTCACGATTGTTACTCTTTTGTGTTTTACTTTTCAAGCAGCTACAACTATTTTTTTTTACCTTTCATGAAAACTGAAGACTTCTATTTTTAGGTCAATTTTATGATAATGATAAATGTTTATGTTCATGTATTTAGCAGACGCTTTTGTCCAAAGCGACTCACAAGTGATAATCGGCATGTTGCCCTTGAGGCTAACAACAACAACAACAACAATAACAACAACAACAACCAATTTCCAGTCAGTCATAGGTGGCAGTGAGGCAGCATGATGAATCATGGAGAGGTGGGAACAAGGAGTGGACAGTAGAGAGGGGGGACGGGTGCAGGGAGGGTGCTAGTTTAGAAGATGCTCTCTGAAGAGCAGGGTCTTCAGGAGTTTCTTGAAAGTCGAAAAGGAAGCCACTGTTCTTGTAGTGCTTGGTAGGTCATTCCACATTTGATTAATGATAAATGGCCCGCACTTGTATAGTGCCACTCAGAGTAAGGACTCCAAAGTGCTTTACACTACAGTGTATCATTCATCCATTCACACACTGATGGTGATGAGCTATGATGTAGCCACAGTTGCCCTGGGGCGCACTGACAGAGGCGAGGCTGCCGAGCACACTGTTAACCCCGATAAGTTGATATAACTCAAAAGTTTTGGTGAAACTGATTACATAAATAATTTAAGTCCATAAAACTCAAAAGTAGTTGAAAAATCACACTTTATTTAGTTGCGTTTGATTAATATTTTTAAGTAAAGTGAATATATTTCTTTAAGTTCAGTACATATCTTTTTCTCAGTACTTTCTACTTCACATTCTTAGATTTGAGTACAAATTTAAATCAAGTATAAAATACTTAAAATGTTTAGCTATGCCACTGTTAACACAGATAAGTTGAATTTACCTAATAAAGCAATGTTGCCAGGGGAAGCTAACGCCCAACCTGAATGACTCACACACCCGTGGTTGTTGGCAATCTGTGAGAGTGGAACTCCCAAAGCTAAGTCCAGAGAACTTGGCACTTAATCATTAATGACAGAGGAACGTCACAGCGTGGTCTTTCAGTTCACCAACCTCCTCACTTATGATGCCAACATGACAAAACAAGTCATACCATATTTGCAACACATAACAAAGTAATAACTAAGGACAATACAACCCCCCACAATAAACATGCATAAACACCCCTATATATAACAGTATAACTACAAACATGACTACCCACAATGCACTTCGCCCACCAGTTCTTTATTGTTCCTGAAATCCGCCGACATTGCTTGTCTTTGGTTGTTTTTCCTTTAAATCCACGAATATTTAAAAAGAAATAAGAATGTTTATCAAACACACTTTAAGGAGACGTAAAAATAAATAGAATAAAGTAGAAACATAACATTATAAGTTAAGAACCATTTAGTTATGATTACTCATTCCAGTTAAGTTGATCCTTATCTATTTAGGTTACGCTTACTTTAAAATGGAAAATATTCAGATTATTAAAAAAGTTTGAGTTCTATGTACTTAAAACAAGGAAAAGGTTGAACTAACTCAACACATTTGAGTTCAAAAAACTATTTTAAAATTATGAGTATCACCTAAAATTATTTGACTATTTTCAACAATTTGGGTTTACAGTGCCACCGGTCCCTCTGACCACCACCAGCAGGCAAGGTCAGTTAAGTGTCTTGCCCAAGGACACAACAACAGAATTCTCTGTCCGGAGCCAGGATCGAACCTGCAACCTTCCGATTTCAGAACAACCTGCTCAACCTGTTGAGCTACTGCTGCCCCATTTTTGTTTCTGACCAAAAACTAATTGGATTATTAAATAAAATAAATCACATAACTTCAGGAAATTTTATTGACGGAGGGCAAGTAAGACAGCTGGCATTTCAAAATAAAAGCCACCAGCATAAGTCTGAAAAATAAGAGAGGCATATTTTCATCTTCTGTGGGCGTCCAACGATTTAATGCTAATGTTCAGCTCTGGATTCCTAAAGACACTCTGCAGTCAGAGATTTGAACAAGGTGGTTAGAATACTAACACCTAACATACTCCATAAACAATGTGTCTTTTATATTTGTGTGACATGGTTATAATGCATAAATAAACAAAATTCGCCTGAAAATCCGAAACAAATGAAAAGTCATAGCGATGAGGAGGGATGGTTTGAGGTTAGTTTGGTCAGCTGTGTTGTCTCTGAGATGGGAACTGGACATGGACAGAAAAATGTTCGTGATGAATGAAAGAATCAAAACACGTCTCTAAATTCTTTGTTCAGCTCTCAGTAATGTTGTCTCATCAAATAAAAACCACTCAAGTGTTGAAGAATGAATGTTCAGCCTTCATCTTTAGTTTTTAAGGTATTTAATTTTCAAGGCTTTCTCTACATGGACAGTTCTAATCTTTATAAGTGTGTTACTATGGAATAATTATGGACAAGCAGCAGCTCAGGAGGTAGAGCAGGTTCAGCAATCAGAGGGTTGTAGGTTTGATCGCAGTTCCTTGCAGGGAATTCTGTTGTTGTGTCCTTGGGCATGACACGTCACCCTCCTTGTCTGCTGGTGTTGATCAGAGGGACTGGTGGTGTCTGTGCTCAGCAGCCCCGTCTCTGTCAGTTTGTCCCAGGATAGCTGTGGCTACAAATTAGGTCATCACCACCAGTGGGTGAATGTGTGAATGATTCACTATCGTGTAAAGCACTTTGGAGTCTTCTGACTCTAAAAGGTGTCATGCAGAGTATATCATTTATCAACCTGGCTCAATGATCATCCTCAGTTCGAAGAAACAGAAATTAGTTATGATGGGATTGACAAGCCAACGGCTGGTAACATTGGGCCAAGTCCAAAATGGACTCGCAGCATTTAAAAACCTCTGGATTCTCAGAAATGTCACAGTGCTTCAAGCAAACACCTAATACCTTAAAATCACCAGAAACATCATTTACACTCTAAGTTTATTCATAAATGAGCAGCAAAGCTAATTGTACTGCGCTGCTGTTGGTGAGACTTTATGGATGGCCCACACTTCTCATTTCAATAAATTTGCAGTGGTCTCTAGTATAAATGCATGCCCTGTGAGTTGATCTCTGTGGGAAAAGAAGCTCTCGTGCTCCAGTTTCAGGAAGTAGGCATTAGCAGGAGTAGGAGGCAGAAAACAGCAGCATTTGGTGTCCCACTCATTCAATGTGTAGCAGAAGATCTTATTCTTCCGGGTGGATCATCAGAACCATTGGTCTGCATAACTGTCAATCGTTCTGGTGAACCATTCATGCAACGCTGTCGCCGTATGTGCCTGTTGCTGGGTAGTTTTCACGTCCCTCACATGCCCAGTCTGTTTATGTGTGGAGTGATGTGCCTTCATTCATTCATTCATTCTACCTCGCTGTTCTCACCGGGTTCTTTTGAAAGTGGCTGAGAGCCGCACAAGAAGAAGTGTCTTTGAAGTCTACGATAAGAAGAGAAAGGCCTCCGAAGTGAGAAATAAGACCAGAGACTATTTTCAACGAAGGCGTGCGCTGAAAGCGACTGTTGAGCTACCCACATATGCTTCTGATGCCGGTTTTCTGCTTGACAGGTAAGCTAAAGTTCGACATGCTATTTGGAGACATTCATTACAGATTACTGCTAGAGGAAGTTAGCTGCAAGGCCGGCAGCTGCTTATAAACAGAGCGTGAACAGGGATACCAAGTCGCTCTCTCTTATGCGCATTTTATTCAAAACATGGAGAGGGCGGTTCTTCCCTTCAAATCAGAAACATCCTCTGCCGTACCTTTAACATTCATGATATGTAGACATCTCGTCTATGATTGGCTAACAGCAACACAACTCTACCACTGACTCAGTTTGCTTTGCAACATCGATCTTTTATCTCCACAAATAACACAAGTCTGGAGAAGTTCTGCTGTGTTATGCGGTTGCTAATGCTAACGGTTAGCTTCTACTAGCTAAGACATTCCCTGCTCTCTCCTGGACACTAAAACAACAGCCTTTCGCGGTCTTGGTGAGCAAAGATGGGTGGGTCCATGAATGCTAATTGACAGTGTTATTTAGATCTGTGGCTTATTCCGACCTGAGTGTTTCACCTGCTTCCTAACAGCGACAAGTGTAGGGTTAGGAAACTATTTCCATGTTCAGTCTGCATGTGAACCTCAGCGTGACCAATCCAATTTACAAACTAACCGGTATTGTATGTTTCTCAGTGAATCTCACCTTTAAAAGTGGTGTCACTGTTAGCTCATCCAGTTAGCCAAAAGAATATGTATTCCTCCATGATCAGAACCAGTCCTTTAGGACCAGCCGCTTGGTTGGGTGATTGATCACACTGCTGTGCTGCTCTCATACTGATTTACTGGCCTTAAGGACTCAGATGCTCCAAGTTAACTGTCAGCTGTTGTGAAGGTCATGAAAGTCTGTGAACGTCTGTCTCTGTTGTCGTCTCGATGAGAAACAGACCATCAGCTCCTGCTGGACCTTGTCAAAGTTCTAGTCGCTCAGTATGACATGTTGACCTGATGTCAGGTCCGTCAGAGGGAGAAAAAGATGGCTGCTCAGAGAGGTGAATCACCTTTTTATGGTAATTAGAGATAAGCTGTTAGTTTGAAACCATATCTGACAGCTGAGCTGTTCTTTCAGACCGTCCTGATTACCCAGCAGTATCATCTACTTCTCTTAGCTCCAGGATAACATCTCGACTTCCTGCTCAGACACAGACTCAGACCCTGGCTGTCAGTCAGACGACATCTCAGTTGTGTGTTTAGGTGTTTTTTTTTCCCCAACCTGACATGAGATGTAATGAAGGGTCCATCACTGCTGATTCTGTGCATCTGTGTTCCTCGTGCTGGAACCTGAACACCACAGGAGGGGCTGTTAAAGATTTATATCCACCATCTAGAGCTCGTTGTTTTCAAAAGGTGTTAATTGCAATTATTTTCTTGCATCTTCATGTGCATTATTTTCAAGGCTACATTTAGCTGACTTCTCGCTCGCTCTCTCTGTCTTTTTAATTGGGTTTTAATTTCCTTGTACTTTTGTTAATTTTTAAAGTTCCTCCTGAGTACTCCAGTGTGTGTACTCCAGCTCTACATTCTAGTCAGCTTGCTTCGTGTTTTATTTTGACATATTTAGTTTTTCCTGTGCTCGCCTCAATGTGGATTCTTGTGAGTTGTTTTATTTTTACATCAGGTCCTGGGTTACCGTTGCCTCACCTGCATCTTGTCAGTGATTTTTTCTCTTCTGTATGTATAATCCTTATTTTCCTTTGTTCTTTCCATGATCCTCGTCTCTGCAATCCCTTCTACTTGTGTGGATGTGATCCAGTCTGCATTGGTTCTGCATGTTTCTGGGATTAATGCTCAAAGTCTTTTAAATTTTCCACTTTGTTCACCTTACTTTAATTTAAAGCCCTTTAGTTTATTATCTTCCTGTCACTCTTGCGCACATCAACTCAACTACACACTCAGAAACATTTAAACTTCCAGAGAAAATCTAAAGGAGAGGATTTAATCCCACGCTTTGTGACTTGTAATTGACCGGCACCATCATTGTAGTGGACATGTGACTCCTTGGAGAGCTTTTTAATTGTGAGCTAAATCCCACCCTTTAGAGGGTCATTAGTGTTGTGGTGGTCCATGTGTACGTTCAGGACGCATTTGTGATGATATTTTCAGATCTGATTCACAGATCTGGTACTAAAGCTCAGCCCTCTGCACTTGTCTGTTAGGACAGGAGGGGGAAACGTCCTAATGAAACATGGTAATACTTATATTTACAAAATATTTGATCTTTGTTCCACTGACACCCCGAATCAGCCTCATACACATGGCTGATTACGTGTACCAACACGTTTGTGTGTGCTGCCTGTTTTTCGTGTTAGAGCAACAGAAAGGGCACACACGGTGCAGTGAAACATGTTGTCATGGCTGTCGTGTCCAGAGCTAACGAGTCGGGACACAGTATTGATGCGGCATGCCATTCGTCTCTCTTAATAAGACATGAGCGCTCGCAGAAATTTGAAGGAAGTCAGCATTGCAAAACGACTTCTTCCTGGAAAGACACACAGTGAGGCTTGCCAGGAAAGCCTTTTTCATTTATTTATTTTATTTTTTTCTCTGCCCTGAGTCAGTGTGTGTCTGTGTGAGATTGAATGGATGTGTGCAAACTTGCCTCAATTCCCGGCATTTCGTGTGTGTGTGTGTGTGTGTGTGTGTGTGTGTGTGTGTGTGTGTGTGTGTGTGTGTGTGTGTGTGTGTGTGTGTGTGTGTGTGTGTGTGTGTGTGTGAGTGAGTGAGAGAGAGAGAGAGAGAGAGACAGATGTGTGTGCATTCTTGTTTGCTAAAATGTGCAGAAAACACAGCCCATCTTGTGCAGCTTGTGATCGTGTGTGTGTGTGTGTGTTTGTGTGTGTGTGTGTGTGTGTGTTTCCTCCCTGTTACAGCTGACTAGTAGATAGATGCTGGCTGTCACACCTGCCTGACTTTGTTCCTGCCAGATGCGGCGGGGTCCCGCAGAAAGTGCCCAAACACTCATCAATCTCAACCATTGTCCAACATTTTTTTCAGCTCCGCAGACAGCTTCCAATATCCATTTAGCTGCTCCAGATGCTGGAGAAACTGCGTACATGCACAGAAACAGGGTGGCCGAACCTATTGACCTTTTCCGACGGTACAGGTGGGGGAAAAAGAAAAAACAAAACAAAAAAACAAAGGACGTTACAGGATCAGGAGTGATCTCTACTGCACAAGAGCTCGTGACAAAAAAGAGTTTACCTCCGCAAGGTCGTTGGTGTCGTTAGGTGGAAGAAATTGAATTTGGTCGAATGCTGCCGTTTGTCCGTCCTGATTCTGCAAACTCATAAACTCATCCAGGCTTAGGGTCCTCTCTGAGAACAACATTAATTCTGAATGGAGGAGTGTAGCAGAGACAAGAGAAGCTTAAAAAAGATGTGATAGCAGACAACTGGATGAGTTTGAAATAAGGGGGCTAAATCAGCCTTAATAATGGAGCTCTGTGCTATAAACACTCTCCTCTTGCCTTCATAAAGTCACTTGCATGTGAAACACATGCCTGGTCTAATATGAGTATCATGCAGAGAAGCCAGAAAAGTAATTTCCATCATTCTGGCTTGTGCAGAGTGTTTCAATTCCCCTGATAGGAAGCACTTGAGTAGCCAATCCACTAATGGGAGGGGTGGGGTGGTAGGCGGGGGAGGGGTAGCAAATATAAACCTGACAAATAAATCTTATCCTGCTGGAGTTTTTGCTTTCTACAATGCCAAAGGAAAAAAATAAATAAAAGTTTTAATGAGCTTGTGGTGTCTGAAATATTTATGGTGAAATATGAGGCGGCAGACAAACACACAGAGGGAAAGTTGAGCGTGGCTAAATAAAGACAAGTCACTGTGTAATGTCTTTCAGTACGGGACATTGTTCACGTTGTGTTTACAGTTGCTGGTCAGCGACTGCTGCAGTGGGTCACACATCCACAAAGATGTTTTCGTCCTGCAGCTTTTTATTCATATTTTCTCTCTGGCATGAGTATTTACTCGTGGTGCTAGAATGTTCCTCCTCACCAAGCTCTCCTCGTCTTCTGGTCCTCCATCAACTCCTCTACACTTTCTCCCCTCAGCTCTGTTTAATCATCCCGTCTTGTCTCCAGAGGCTTGTCAGATAATCTACACAAATATGAGAGACGCTTGTTTATAGTAGAGGAAAAGGAAGAAGAAATCTTCACAGCGTGTGTTTCCATTTCTGTACCCACTTTAATTGTGGAGAAATCAGAAAATTGGGAGAATCCCCTTCCGCAGTATGCAGATGCACTTTGATGCTGTCACTCACACGGTGTGGGGCTTTTGATTAGGCTTGTCTGAGCACTGGGGGCTCATGACCACACTTGGCAAAAATGAGCCATTAAAATTCCAACAACTTCAGCTCCCCCTCTGTCTCTCTGTGTCTTTTTGTCGTCTCCTTAACCAACTGGGTCAACTCTGTGGAAGACCTGATATTGACGGAAATACTGCTCATAATTTGTGCTCGTAATGGAAGAGAAATGGGGGGAAACTAAGCAATTTGGATGAAAGATAAGGATTTCATTACACTTTGCAATAATGTGTACCCACGTATTTTAAATAAGTAGCAGAAAACATGCAGCATATTTTTACTTCTTATATTTTTGCATCTAAAGCATTTCTGTACTTCCAAAACAAATAATGAACTCATTGGTACATATAGCAGTGGTGTGCCTAGTTTGGCAACACCCAGGGCAATGCCGCCCACCCTTTACCCACCCCCACCACACACACATAAAGGTATGTTTTCCAAATATGGAGTCGAGACAGTAGCTTTCATACATTTGTTTAGTTATTTATTTTGTTTTTGTCTCTCATTTGGTAAATCACTTCCATATAATTTATTTTATGTACTTTCATTTAGTCTTTAATGTTTTTAGGATACTTTAATCTTTTATGTATTTCATGTATTTTCATATTTTATAATAGAACAGAGTGTCTGTTAATGAAATTCATATAATTAAAAATAGAACACAGTCGATGGCAGATGCAATTCTCATTTTTTTTTTCATATTTTCATAGTTTCTGCCAGAGTAATACTGAAATTTGTTATGACTTCTGCATCAGATATGACATCCCGAGAATATAATTGGCCCCAAATATTTCTCCCTTTTTATTTGTTTTTTTTTCTTTTCTTAATACATTCTCACACTCAGATACTGGTGAAAGGAAATGTCTCACCTCATGAGATTTTGCTCACCAATCAAAGCAAGAATTGTGACAGCGAATAGAGGTATACGAGCAGTATCACAAAATGAGGGTGAAACGTACTACGCTACAATTAGCCACCATTACAGTTCTACAGGTAGTGAGGTGTAATGATTTGGATGCATCCCAGAAGTGAAGGGAAGCATTTGTTGTGTTTGAGTTTACTTTTTACACACTTGTAGTGATAAATATATATATGTATATCTATATTTCAAATGTGGTGTAGATTTAGCTTGTTTAGTTGTTTATAATCTTATATCAATTAATCGGGGCACCACCAAGTCTTTGTTAGTGTGAACTTGGAACATTTGAATTGATAGATTTGTTCAGAGTAATCAGTCTCAAATTTAACACCACAAATTAATCTAAAGGATGAATTCTTGCGAGAATGCGCCGACTGTTCTCGAGATTGCTAGAAAAAATCAGGCTTTATTTACGTTTTGTGAGTTTATTACAAACATCAGTTAATACAAATGACAAATGGATCAAACATAATTTATAGTTTCATGCATGGAATTAAGAAAATGGATAAACCCAAAGCTTTATGGCAATGATATGAAATAACTGATCTGTAATAAAAGTGGAAATTTGGTGACACACAAGATTATAGTAGAATTGGGAATAATTTCTACAGGGGAACAAGTGAATATTAATGTGAGTTTAAGTGAAGTGGATGTGTGTGTGTGTGTGTGTGTGTGTGTGTGTGTGTGTGTGTGTGTGTGTGTGTGTGTGTGTGTGTGTGTGTGTGTGTGTGTGTGTGTGTGTGTGTGTTCATATGGGTGTAGTTATGCAGGAGGGGATGTGCTCGTGTGTGTGTGTGTGTGTGAATAAGTAATTAAGGGTTTGTTGCAGCAGAGAAATGAGGAAAAGTCCTTATATTTAACGTGGATTTGGATCAAAATAAAACACTCCATAAAAATGGATAATCTGAATTCACTTATCGGGCTTAGCAACAAAGGTCAGCCAAAGAAAATTAAACAGAGACCTTTTTCCTCGTCGCCAGGGGGTAGCCAAAAGGGCTTAGGCAACCTTGGAGGTCCTTGCTCGTGTGAAGAGGCTTCTTGGACTATAAGATTTTGGCCCCCGAGTTGGTCAGCGAAGTCTGTTGAGATCAGGAGTAGCATTCCCCTGAAATGGCATGACCTTAGGTTCCTTCACTTCAGCTGCACCGAAAAGTGGAATTCAGAGCGCGGGGTCCAACTTATCCAAAACGAAGTCAAATCAGAAAAAAACACTCCAAATTAGTTTAACTCTTAATGTGAAAACTCGACCGGACCAAATCGACTTCCGATTTGATGTAGAAGATCAAAAACAAAACAAACAGAGTTGTCGCTGAGTTCTACTGTGCTTGTGGGAGCACTAATGACTTGGGAACTTTGAGAGCGACTGCCTTCCTAGGCGAGATGGAAAAGCCTAGCAGAGATTTGCTTAAGGCGTCTTTGTTCTTTGCTCTGCCGCCACGAGGTTTGGACTCTGATCTCTTATAACCTTTCTTGGTCATGCCCACATGTATTTCACTCATTAACCACTGGATGGCACTGCAGCTCTTTCAAATAAAATTAAACAGGAAAGAACTGAATTCATGTCTTAAAACTGGACAGTTTTACCGTTAGCATGAATTTTAACTGGGGAAACAAAAAGGGCAGATGTTTAACATGAAAGAGGAACACAAACAAGCATTTAGGTTTGTATCTGATAAGAGTTAAACATTTACTTCAAACACCTCAATTTTTTTAATGGTAAACAACCTAAAACACATTATTTGATTGTAGATAAATAAAAATACAAGGTTTTATAAGGACTCAAGTCTGGAAGCTTCCAGAAGGAAACCTCAGAGAAGTTTTATGACCACCCCCATCTTGGGTAAGGGTCAGTCTTGATGGGTGGATGTAGAACAGACCAGTTTCTGATATCGTCCTGCGTCTCCGATTGGTAAAGAAGGAAAACCCAGTCAAATTGGTGCAATTTATGACCCTGGGAGAGAATCGTAAGAGTCAACCAGAATGCTGAAAAGGGATCTTGGATTATATGACTGCGGGCCAGTTTCAAGTTTCCCCTTTTTGCTGCTAAGTGTGAGAGAAAGAAAAGCTTTGTGTGAAAATGGTTATGTCCTTCTTCGTGTGAATCCAACTAAAGTTAATCTGAGAATATGTAATGTGGATTTCCACTACATGCTACACTTCCAAAACACGTCAAACTCCACAGTTTAGATCAGGCCAGACAGGAAGTCAAACATGAAAGCAGTGTAAAACATCTGGAAACTTTCAAAATAAAGATCACATGCAGATTAACATGCATAATTTTTGTGGAACCAGAAAATAAACCACAGACCTCTCTGAATACACGCAGCTGTATTTCTCCTTGCTTGTTCTTGTGTGGACTTCAGAAATCACGTGTGGTGTTGCAAATTCTCCCGTGATTTTGTGAGACTAGCGGTGTGGATTGCTTTTGCTTTTGTTTCACATCTGAAACACTCCCGGTTGGAATGGAGCTTGCAGGTAAAACGCAGCTATTACATTACACGACACTCTCACTTCCGGTGGAAAGAAGGGGTTAGGCATTGCTACTTGCCAGACCTGTGTCATTAAAAAAATACATGTATGATTGTTTTTCAGCCCTAACCAGTCACATAATCATCAAGTGGCATTGTAAAGTTGAGCAGTTGTTGATGTTTAAACAGGTAAACGTGGTTAAAGTGTTTGGTGTACTTTGATCCCAAACTGGGGTCTTGATTATGAAACTTTTCACAAAACTACAAGATCATCCTCAAAAGTACTTTGTGGCTTGTTTAGAAAAAATCACTATTTTTCAAGTTACCAGTTATTCCAATATCTCACTGGGCTGTGAAAAACCTGCCGCAAAAAGTCTGATGCTCAACTGGAAATGCATATGTTTCCCACACGTACGTGTCTTTAACTAGTCTCCAGCCGTTGCAGCCCAGTGAGAATCTGCCTTGACTTTTCTTGGCTGGAAAAACTTCCTGAAGTGACAGCCGTGAGATCCAAAGTTCTCCAAACTCCCCGATACTTTTTTTTTTTTTCAGTTTTTGGCTTCTGCATCTACCGCCAATGAGTTGTTTGCTTTAGGCATTAGAGCTCTAAAGTAGGTGGTTGAAAAACATCACGACTTACCTTAAAAATCTGCTGCACTTTTTCTCATCTGCTTTCATTAAACACATGTGGATTTCTTATCCTTTCTGCAAAATGCACATAATGGAACAGACAAAAAAAGCCCTTTGCTAAACTGTTTGAAAGCTTAAAAAAAGCAGGAAAAACTAATCACAGTTAGGGTCTTTAGCATTAAAAAATAATTATATGCTTGAGTTAGCCTTGGGGGGTGTTTGGTGTTGAAAACAGACACACGGTTGATGTCTATGCAGTCCAAAACTGGAACTGACTGTTCATGAAACTTAAAAAAGATTAGAAAACAACAACAAAAAACTCAAAACAGACATAAAAAGTGTGTTCTCTAATTAACTGTATAAATAAGCAATGTGCAGAATAACCAGTTTATACCCATTCAGAGAGACCAGTGCACAGTGGCTGTGCTCTGATGCAGTGCTAGGATTAGATCCAGCATTATGTTGTCACACCAAAAACATCCAGCATGTTTTATTTGAAACGAGCAGGGTGCACGTAGATTTGATGTGTTCAGGTTTCCATTTTACAAACTAGTAGAAAATCAAAAAAACAATAAAAAAATACAGGAGCTATGTTTGTAGGGATGAGCGAGTACACCACTATCTGTATCTGTACTCAGAATGGGCGTGGCATAACCCAGAAGTCGGTGTGGTTTACATCAATATATTATTTTAAGTCTGAAATTGATATGGAGTGATCAGAAGTTGATATGTGTATTGTTTATTTGAAAACTATTTACAGTGCAGCCTCAGAATTTAGATTAAATATTTTTGATCACAATAGTAAAGGAACTATTACAGAACAAGTGTTTCAATAAAATCAGAACATTAATATTTAAGTGCATGGATTAATACATCTGAACTCATGCAGTAGGAACTAAGAAATATGAAATACTAGAACCAGACACAACTTTATTTATATATTTCTTATTTTTATTTGATTAAACTGATTTTTTTCTTAACGCCCTTGGCATTTTGCCCCGCACAAAGTTAAACATAAACAATGCTGATTAAGGTGTGTGTGTCTAGAGATAGAGAGGGTGAGAGGGAGAGAGATGGAGTAAAAAAAAATAAAAAACCTGACCGGAGTGGAGGTAGTGAGTTAATGCAGCACATCAGCTCTGTCTTGTCAAATGCACCATGTAAGTTACGAAAAAAGTCACTTTAAATATTCAACCTAAAAAGAGGCGAACTGAAGAAAACCTAGGGAAAACTGAAGAAACATGAACAACAGTGAAGCAATCACAGCGAGATCCGTTACTGTCTGTGTGTGTGCGTGGATGAGCTGGACGGACTGCGCTCCCGGCTGGCTAGAGAGTTTTGTGTGTAGGGAGGGGCGGGCACTCTATGTGACTGGCCAATCACAGAGCGTGAAAACAGTTAGTTACCCAATGAGGATTTTCCTTCAGCACGATCACAGATATTTAGCAGGTTTACTCGTTTCATGCTCGTATTCATCAAAAATGCTTTATCCGTACCGGATACTCGTCTGAAACGAATATCCGGCTCATCCCTATAAGTTTGTGTATAAAGAATAGTTTTAGATTCTTTTGATGACATTCTGGCAGCGCAATGGTTACTTTTCACATTAGTGACATCTTCTGTATTAGAGGAGAACTGCAGCTGGGCTGTAGCTACAGGTTTTAAAAGTGGGTTTCACCCTGGACCAGGCTTTTCCAGCCTACACATAAGAATCATGTGACAGCTGTGAAGCAAAGCATGCAGCAATCAGCCGCTGTTATGGTGGATGGGCGCGTTTCCACCAGCCGCGAAATGTTGCATTTTGCTCGGGTCTCAGAAGTGCAATGCCTCTCTGCCAAAATTACATTTTGAGTCTATTTTTTATGCACTAGGCTTCCAGAACGCATCAAACTCAGACCAGACAGGAAGTTAAACATGAAAGCAAAATAAAAGTCACATGCAGATTTTCAGTTGCTTATCTGGCTTATCCTGTGAAACCTCAATAGCAAAGATAAATGGTACTGAAAAAAGCCCACAGGCCTTTTTGGACACAGTGTGTCATCTCTCTCCTTGCTTAGAAAATCAGAAATCACGTGTGGTATTGCAATTTTCCGATCATTCTGTGACCTCACAGGACCAGCTGTGTGGAACGATTGTGCGCTCCTGGTGGGAAGGGAGCTCGCGGGTAAAACGCATCTATTACAGTAACCCCGGGTTTCCACGGGAGCCGTCAGCAGCACGTTACTGCAGCAGCACGTCTTGCTCGCGTAAGCTGCTGCTTGGCCCTTCCCACGAGACGCGAAGCAGCAGGGGAGCAGCTGTCACCGACAGAGCACGAAGTCACACGAGTGACTTCGTCAGTAAACACAACAACAAGCAGGACAAAACTACAACATGGTTTGTGTTTTATGTTCTGTCCGTTTTATAATCGCCAATACGGACCTGAAAAACAAAGGAGACCGCTAGCTAGGTGATTACTTCTCACGGGGACGCACAGTTAGTAACCTTTTTAAAAGTAAAGCAACCGGAAGGAAGTACGTTCTTTATTCTGAAAATCTCAGTAGAATCTCTCCATTTCCATGTCCGATTTCCTGTCTTTCCTGTCGAACTTGACCCGTTTCAGAGGCGTCGCGCGTAGAAAATAGAACCGGCGCGTAAAGGCCGCGACATGCTGCTCCTGAGGCCGACTCGCGCTGCTGACGGCTCCAGTGAAAAAAGTTCTGTTGACCACAGCGGTTCCTATCAGCAGCTATGACGTGCTGCTGCAGTAACGTGCTGCTGACGACTCCTGTGGAAAGCCAGGGTTAGAGCTGCATAGACATCCAGTGGAAAATCAGGGAGCTTATATTGATTAAGTCATATAGGAATTAAATATTATTGATTATAAATAAAGGAAGTGCTGCCATGCCTCTACTAGTCAACATCTTCTTGTGCTTTCTTTTCATGAAATAATTCTGAAGTCTGGATTTTATACTTTTTGAAGCCAGTCAGTTGACAGCATGGCTCTCATTGCTTTCCATGCATTTTCCATGGTTGTAAAACAAATTAACACTCCCTTCAAGCTGTTGTTAACCACTGTTGTGTTCACTGGAAATATGAAACACACACACATCTTCCAAATGTGTGGAAGAAATGCTACATTTTTCTTAATGGAATGTTATTTTTTATCCTTGGGTCCTTGGGAGGCAAAAAGAAAATAAAAAACACCATTACAGTTTGGGACAACACACCTGCACAGAGAATGTGTGAGTGTGAGTTTCACACTCAGAATTTTCAATTTGCCTCCCTGCAGAGAGAAAGACAGAAAGGATAAAAGCATTTGTGGTTCTCCACCTGCAACTGTTCTACAAGAGATGGGCGGAGACTCCTTCTGTTTTAAGAATCTGGAATTTATTTAACAGAATAAAGAAAATGTGACAAATGCAAAAAGTTTTAGTTCTCTCATCCACTGGAATTGTTCTCTTTTTTATGTTTACAAACCTTGAAGGCACGTGTGTTACTAAGCCACTAAGAACAAGTGATAAGAAAATAAAATGTTTAGTTGTTACTAAAAATAATGCCCAAAAAGTTTCAAGGGCACAGAAAAAGAGTTGAAATTATGTTTTAAGTCGAATTATCGAGTTGTTTTAAAGTGACAATGTGTAGTTGTTACCCTTATTCTTTGGAAATATCCAACGAAATGTCGCTGAAAATGAATAAAATAATGTCCAGTTGTAAAATTTTTGTGGTTTTGTAACATAAAACCATAAAAATTGGGGTTGAAACACATAGAGGGCGGGTCTAAGTCTCTGGGTCTGAAGGACGCCATATTAGACGGCATGTTTCATATTAGCCGTCTCAGGACCCTGCGTCTGTCGATGACATCACACCGCATTTTTTAAAGTTATGTTAGCACGTTGACACAGAAGATTTTGATTGGTCCAGACAACTTTGCAGTTAAAATGTATTGGGGGTGGGTACGTTTATTTTGCCAAAGGAAATGTAAAATAAAAGCAAAAACAGATAAACGGAGACCCTGAGCAGCTGTGATTTTGATGAAATGGGACAAAATTCTAAAGAAGTTGATTGAACAAATAACAAGTGTACAGTATTTTGAATGAATGAATTATTTACATAAAACTAACAAAATATACATCCACATTCATACTAATGGTAAATACATTTTAGAAATGTTCACAAATACAAATTGTTGTGCTTTTTGGCACAGTTGGATTTATGCAGTTTCACATTCTATAAAAAACAAACGTGTTTTATTAACAACTTACTGTTAAAGGAAAACATTCAGGTGGTAAGAAACATGAATTTAATAACAAATCTGCTAAACTCGTTCCAAAACCGGTGTGAATGAACAGAACAAAAAAAAGAGATGTAATATGTGAAGTGGTGGTGCCATAGAATGACATCATCAGCAGGCGACCGCGAGCAGATCCAGAAACTACAACACCTGAAAAGTAGCATCGCATTGCATTTTCTCGATGGAATTAACTGAACAACCATCATAAACTGAGGAGTTACGCTGAGGTTGCATGCTTTCTGCTCCACAGGTGACAAAATTTACCGTAATTTTTTTTAAACTAGCGCCAGTCATATGGTGTAAAACTACCCTGAAGTGTAAATACTGCCCCCTAGTGCCAGGAAACTACACAATCCCACTTTAGATATTCAGGAATAAATAAGCTAATCGTTCACCAGCACAAAGACCACTAACCGCTTCCATTAATGACAAATGGGTTCAGTCATACATGCTTAAACCCTTACACAACATTTCTAGTGATTTAGGCTGTACTATTATCTTTACCAGAGTACAATAATAAACTGCTTTGTTGGTTTCAGAGTACTTGGAGAGCATTTAGCTACAGCATGCACGTTTTAGACCAATATTGTGAAAGATTGAAGGACGTTTTATGAGTTGTGCTGTGGATGGGGGATGCAGAAGTGAAGGCTTCACGGTGTTGTCTCACCCAGAGCCATCCATTACAATGATATGAATGAAAAAAAATTAAAATTAAAATAAAAATACAATAACACACAGCAGCTCGGTTGGATTTACTTTTATAAATATTCTTAAAATGACATTTTTCTTGTTTCTGAAATATTTCTACAGATGTTTTTTTTTTCTTTACTTTATAATGTACACAGCATTTCTGCCTTTTTCATCAATATTTCTTTTTACATCATATTACTGAGAAACAATAAAGAACCTCCCTTCTGATTATCTGTCCTCCCTTCTGAGTGGTCCTAACACACTGCTGTTTTCCAGGATTCAGCGTGCTTAAAAAAAACGTTTGCACAAATATTTGGTCAGACGTTCGGAGGGCGAGTGCGAATGGAAGCTGGAGACCGAGTAACACTTACAGAGAGGATGACACTTTCACTCCTCTGCACAAGCAGGCTTCCTCTCTGCCTTCGAAGAGTCCCGAGGACATCTTCTGTACACGCTGGGTGTCACAGCAGACGAATGACCGGCTGTAGCACCGTGCCATTTCCCCTCCTCACGCTGAACTGTCACAACCACCTCCTCCACGCCTCCCGGGACCGCAGGGCTCTACTAAGCCACCCCTCCAGCCGCTCTTACACACACACTCATACGCAGAGACACATATTCATACATTCACACTCTCACAGGAACAAGCAACCATGCCTCTCCCGCTCAGTGTGAGATTCGCACTTAGCGGTGAGCTGCTCAGCCGCAAAGCCAGTGAGCCTGCTTTATTAGGCAAACTCAGAAACTCTACTAATGATTAACGTCGATCCGTCTTAACACACGGGTCAAACGTTGTTAAAGGAACTCTTGATTAAATCTGCTTTGTAATAAGACAGAGGACATGGATACGTGCAAACCATAAAGGGATGTCCAAACAGCATGTTTCAGGACCTGAACACACACTTCTGAGCTGCGTGCCCGAGTGGCTTTCACCAAAGCAGTAATAACGACTAGGACGGTTGTTACCACAGCCAGGAAATAATCATATGCTGCCCGTCGCTGTTTTTTTATTTTTTGGTGGTGGGGTTCTGATGATTGGTGAATAAACCGGCAAAATAAAAAAAAAAGAAAAATGGGCAACAGCCCCAGAAAACAAACCCAACCCCCGAGACAACACACTACAAACAGAATATTCAAAAGAGGACCAAACGGCGGAATGGAAAGGGATAAAAATGCCTCGCTCTGAGAATTTGAGATTCCCCCATGGCAAAGCTGCACGTCCCTGCAAATCAGAATTTGCCACCAATTTGCTGTTGTTGGGATTTCTGGAGGGGGACAGCGGCTTGTTTGTGTCCTCCATCAAAGGCTGGAGAAATTAGACTTGTGGAAAAAAAAACTTGCACGTTACTGGAACCAGGGCTTGAACTGGAACTGCAGAGCTCCGACACACTCTCATCAATACTCCAGCATTAAAGTTCATTTGCAAAACCGCATAAATGCCCGCGGTAACACCCTCCCAGCTCTGTTTCCTCTCCTAACCGCTCATAAATCTCAGAGCATCTCTTCCTCCACCAGCATCACTGCAGAGAGGCAGACTTTTCAATTTCTGGAGTGAGGAAAGGACAGGGGGTAAAAAGCCTCTTCCAGTATTACATCTTTTCTACTTTATTACCAGTCTTGTGGGAGAATGGGGGCAGCTTTGCAGCGGGCTATCTGTTTATATTTTCTTTACAAGACTATATTGGAATTATAATTGTGTTCTATGGTGCCTTCTTTTGGTGCCTTGCTCTGCTTAAAGGTCCTGTGGACCTGGGGAGATGAAGAAAAATGGGTCCCTTTTGAGGGATTCGATTACTGAGGAAGAAAATGCAGCTGCACACTGGCCCTTTTTCCTTTTTTTCCTTTCTTTTCCCTTTTCTGTTTTCCTCCAGGTGCCAATCTGTGGGGATGCTCGATATTGGAGCTGGAACGGCGCTGACGCAAATGTGCTGGAAAATAATTTCTTTCTGCAACAAAGGTGGAAACAAGGAGAGTGGCATATAAGTGAGACGGCTCATTATGAATTAAATAGCCAAAAAGAAGTCTCCTGCATGTTTCTCCCATTGACCGCAAATGCTGCTGGAGGGATATTAATTGCTTTATTGATTCGTGTGATGGTTGCCTTTTTTCCCTTCCTTACCAGAGGATGTGATGTGGAAGTGCTGCCTGTTTTTCTGTTTTAGGTGGTGATAATGTGATGTTGCCTTAGGAATCCTTCAGTGTTGCTACAACAGTAGAAACCAGCTGTAAGAAGAAATTGTAATAAAAATACATATTCCTAAATGTGTTTGTACATTTTGGAATGCGGCCTTTGATTTATAATTCAGCAGAGGAGATCACACTGAAGCGTGGGTAGGCGAATCTTTAACACACGCATTTGTGTTGCTGCAACTAATGAGAAAGTAGCGAGTCTCAAAGAGAAAGTTTTATTGTTGGTCACAACAACACTCTGTAACACGCAGCTTACACACAAACAGCACGAATACGCCGTCCCAGTATGGATAATTGCTGATATTCGTGCGACTCAACTACATCGCGCAGTGCAGCAGCGTGAGACGTGAATTTGTATCCTTAATATTGTTTGGAATTAATTAGAATGCAAAGCCACGGGCCCGGAGTGCAACCACAGGTGGCAGCGACGAGAGCGCCGCGAGGCCAGCCGCCACAGATTCCAGCCTCCATAACTCACGTCCATTTAACCGACGATTTCTAATTTTATTATTGCTCCTCTGATTATATTTTTACCACCATTTCAATGAGATGGGTTTGCCATTTTGCACAACAATTTCCTGTGTAATATCATTCTGTCAATAAGTAATTACTTGCTTGGCAAATTGCTGCGCAAAATGTTCATCGGGGGGGAGAAGATCCATATCAATAGTTCATTTGCATAATGCAAATGAATCCTGGGAAAGGAAAAAAACAACAACTTTGCTGCCATCAGTGACAGTTGGATGTCAGTGCTGCTGCTGCTGCTGCTGGAGAAGTGTGAGCGACTTCACCAAAGAGCAGCGTAAAGGTGGTTTGTCTCCCGGAGCTAAACGAGGTCCAAGCCTCAGGGTTTTTACAACCGATTACCATTAAAAACAAAAATACACCTGCCAGAATCTGACAAGTGAGGCTTGGGTTTGTGAACACTTGTCCAATTGCAGACACATTAGCAGAGGATGAGCTTCCTGTCACTTCATTAGGTTTCACTTTTATAGAGTAACACCATTTTAGCCCCTTGTTTACTTAGCATGCAGGATCCGGCTCGTCTATTTGTTTCTAATCAACTGATAAGACCTTTTTTCTCAGGCCTCAGTTGGATGAAAACCAACTCCTAATGGTCATTAGAAGCAATTATGTTCCGTAAGTGACACACCCAGGCCTACTTTCTCTATGTTGGCCGCTCAGATGTGATGTGGACGTGGGGGACTGAGCGTTCACATGCAGCGGCTGACCGTATCTGCTGCTTAATGACGGATACGTTCATATCCCTGTCTGATTGCCGGCTGTGACTGGGATAAGTATCTATTTGTGCAGCAGCGACTGAGTGTGTGTTGGCTCTATTTGAAAGCCTGGTTGCAGCACATTGCTCCGTGACTTAAAACACCCCTCCCTTCTACTCTGCTTTTAAAAGCATCATTAACACGGGACTCCTGACTTTACTGTAATTGTTGTGTTGTCAAAGGCATCTCGAGGACACCATACGCGGTGCGAGTCGACTCCAGCAGACTGGTGCATCGCTCATTTAGCCGGCTCAGCTCCTTTTTCTGCTACAGGGTTTGAGACTTTTTGATTTCTATGCAAACCCACCAAATTCAAGCTGCCTCTGTCCCTAATCCCTGCACTGAACCTGCACTCTCTGATCCCATTACACACAGACCCTTTGACATGCATTGTCCCGTTGCATCAGCAATGCAACGACAACAACAAAACACTAAATAGTCAGGCATTTCCCCTGCTAAATCCTGTTTCTATCTCTGTGTCCAACTGATCCAGTTACGAATCCCTGGAGATCATTTCTGTAAGAATAACTCATAAGAAATTGAATATTGTGGATATTAAGATGTTGTTAACTAAAGTGGCATATATATCAAAGCAGCATCACACTAAAAACCACAGCCTTTATCAAGTTAGTGTGAGTAGGACTGTGCAAACACACAAGCACACACACACACACTCACACACACCTTTAGCTGTGATGGGAAAGGCCGTTTCAGAAAACTAATAAAGAGGCAGAGTGTTACTGCAGTGCAGTAATTACACATCCCAGGATATCAGCAGAGTATTTATATAAACAGCGGGCACCACCAAAGAAATAAAGGTCATTCATACAGATACGGTATTAGCATTGTGATCGTGAGTGGGCGTGCAAACAGAAAAAAACTTATAAAAGCAAGATAATGCCGTGTTTTCTTATCTGACCACTCACACAGACTCATAGACAATGTGTGTGTCTGGTTGCATCTGTGTTTATGCACGGCGCGCTAGCGTGTGCCGAGAGATGCTGATAAACACACCGCATCTTGGCAAGTGGTGGTACAGCCAGGCGACTGTAAACACAGAGAGCTGCACAGATTGAGACAGGAAAATGAGGACCTGTGTGTGTGTGTGTGTGTGTGTGTGTGTGTGTGTGTGCGTGTTTGTGCATATGTGCAGGTGTGTGTGTGTGTGTGTGTGTTTGTGCATATGTGCATGCGTGTGCGCGCATATGTGCATGCATGTGTGTGTGTATGTGTACACACATGTGTGTACTTGTTTAACTATCATACTTAGGACCAAAACTGGCATATTCACTAATCTTCTGAAGACCTATGGGCCGTAGTGGGACAAAAACCTGCTTCTAATATGGTTGACCCTGTTTTAGACCTAGGGGTGAAGTGACTTTTAGTTAGTGAGGCTTAGGAGTACTCTGGGTGGGGTTAGGATAAGGGTTAGTTGGGCATAAATGCAGTTAATAAAATGAATGGAAGTCAAGTCTAATATGGATAGAAAATGTGTGTGTGTGTGTGTGTGTGTGTGTGTGTGTGTGTGTGTGTGTGTGTGTGTGTGTGTGTGTGTGTGTGTGTGTGTGTGTGTGTGTGTGTGTGTGTGTGTGTGTGAAGCCCATAACACTTTTACAGTGTTGTTGCTTTCGCCTCCATCGGCTGGTGTGGCTCTGTGACGTAGAGGAAACACAGAACATGAAAGGGCACGTTGCCATTTGGCGGAGATCCTTTACTACTTACTAGGGGTTGTATGAACTAGTCTACTTCACTGCTCTGTAGGGACTTTTTATGCCTGTCATCGACTAGTCGCTGTCAAGTGATAATGACAAGATGCAGTCCTCAGAAAAGACAGCAGGTGACGAGTCCCTGCGCGTCTGGATCGAGGCGGAGGCAACGCGCTGTGCCAGAGCGTCGGTACTGACACCCGCCGTAAAACGGACATTTAACCAAATTGTGACCTTTACCCTCTTGCAATGTAACCTTCCCCTCACCCCCATCCTAATCTTAACCAGCTTGCGCATGCAAAGCTCTGGTCGTTGATGCGCTCCAGACATCTGCGTCCTGAGCACGGCCACAGTAACATTATCAAATCAGGTGTCACCGCTCAAAAACAAATGTAACGCGATCGTTCATGTCGGCTCATTTCCTTTTATGTTTTCTGTCTTTTATATGTGCCTGATGCGTTTCGCTGCTGTGGAGCGGGGCGCATCACCTTGTCCTCCGGTGACGCACCGATCACTGATGCGGCCGCCAAGCAGCGAGCACTCCGCTGTTTTTGCGGTCGGTAGATCTTTTAGAACTGCAGTTCAAAGGTAACTCATGAGGTGAATATATATGAACCCAGGTAGCAGTTTCTCTTTAGGATTGAGAGGAGATGCAGGAAGATAATAAACAGACAGGACAGAAAAATAGTCAAATAATAAGTTAGTTTTTGTACCTGGTGGTTGCAACAAACAGACACCACTGAAGGTAATCAGAAGCGAGGAACAGAAAATGAAATTATTATTTTAATGTTTAGAGCAGCAGGAACTCTGAGGCTGCAGGCGCATCAGTGAGTTGTCAAAAACTCCAGCGAACCAACCGATCCCCCCGCCGCTTCAGGTGCATGACATCATCAACGACTAGTCGAAGTCTACTCGATTTTCATTACTTGACTGTCGACTTTTAAAAAAATTAAGTCATGCAACCCCTACTACTTACTAGTGAGGAAAGTCATCTCTTGGGACTTTCTGTTCCTAAAACAAGAATATTTCAAATATTTTAAAGTGTGTTTCTGTGAAAAAGGTATGGACTATTAATGCCAAATGTAGATAGCTCTTTGATGGCATCAGTCAGGGGGAATGGAGATGAGCTCTAACCAAACAGACTAACAGGCTAATGGCTAGTCTGAGCTGCAAAATATCTTCTCCCATCAGGGGTTTTCCACGGCAAATCATCCACCTCCAATTAGTCCTATCTTCTGCATCCAGTTGCAGTGAAACCTGAGTAAAGCTGGACAACTGGTGTGATGTATTAAACATTAACTCGTGTTAGAAATGTGGTGATATGAAACAATGAAGGAAAAGTCTGATTCATGTAGTTGAGACCAAAAAAAAAAATAAATGTCCTGACAGTGTTCTTCAGTGGGAATGTATTTTTGGCTTAGACTGACACCATTATGTAATTTGATTGTTGCAAATTGTGTGTGGGAGAGGTGTAAAAATAATTCAGCATTAGAATCTCGTGACCACACAGCCAGTAAACCAGCTGGCAGGCTGAAATAGTGAGTGGCTCTCAGTCCCATCTGCTGTTTGACATTCAAGCTCTTTGTTCGTTCCTCTGAAAGGATTCAGCTATCAGGAACATCCGTAGTGCTCACATACTGGGCTGTAAGACTCATACACAGCGTGTCATACAAGCCAAAGGTATAAAAACCTTTATTGCAGCTTGCTATTTTTAAGACATGAAACGCATGAACAGAACGTGAGAGTGGCTGGGGGGTAGACACGAGTTTTGCATGGATTTTTGGGCTGACGGGATTATTTTAGGTTTCTTAGTTTTATTCTACGAAGCCCGAGCGAGTCGGAGTGGATATTTAAGGTTTAGCCCAAGTCTCCTCCCCTTCCGGTTGGCTCATGGGTCCCCGGAAGCCTGAAAAATTCAATGCAAGTCAACGGGGTTAGAGAGCTATTTTCTAATCTGCTTGCCTTACACCCTGGATCGCACACACGTTGTACTCAAATTTACACGAAAAATAATGATGGGTGTTTTGACTTCGACATTTACCAGCTTCTAAAAATTATTTTTTTCCTATGACTACAAACGGGACATTTGTGTGTTGCATATATGACGTTACCGCAGAAGCGTAGCTGCTTACAACTTAGCCAGATTCATGGTGGTTCTCTCCTCCTGAAGGAAGGATGTGAGGCTAAACTTACAGCCATTTTTCCTCTGCTTTTCTCCATGTCTGCTTCAATGACGTCAATTTGGTGATGCACATGTGCAGTCCTACCCGTCTTTACACACAAAGTCTAAAATAACGTTTGCCCCCGTTCAAAAATAACCGCCATCTTGGCATCAGAATGTGTCTAAAGAGCAACGAGCGTCTTACTCCAGTCCTACTTCCAGTTTGAAAAATGCAACAAATGCTGTTTTCTGGCAGACAGAGAGGGCGGAGCCGCTAACAAATACACATCATCCTATGGTACCAGCTGACATCATAGGGTTCCTCTTAGCCAACAGCAACGGCAGATTTAAATTAAAATGTAGTGCAGAGTATTTACCTGAAGAGGGCACAACACTGACAGTTTTAGGTAGAAAATTGAAATTAACTAAGATGCACTTGAGTGCCAAATCATCTACAGCACAATTAGACACTCGTTTATTTAGTTTATCCACACAAAAAAACTGTTGATTTGGGGGTAACTTGCTCTTTAAAACTCACGGTCACCACATGTGAAATCATTTTTTCGTTCTTCGAGGACCCGTGGTCCGGAACTGTGTGGGCGTGACTTAGGCTCCCTATTCTGATTGAAACTAGCAACATACATGTAGAACAGACACGGGGACAGATCTAATTCACTCCCTAGAGGTGTTAAGCCCCACCCCTAAACAAATATGAAACTCTTCCAGGTAAAACATACGTCACAGGTATTTTTATCAAACATTTTCCATTGTTGCTCTTTAGCCATCTAATCACATTTCTTACATGTTTAGCTGTAATTAATTTATTCCTAGATTTACAACCTCGTGCATTTTTGCAAGTAAGTAGGTGGGATTTTCAGCATTCCGAGTGCTCAGACAGTTTTCCCTACTCTTATGGGAGATGAGGAATGACATGTACCGGTATTCTACTCTGTGACTCTAAAACTCTCTGGCTTCTGGCCTACAAACTGGTTATTAAAGGATCTTTGTGACCCCAGTTATTATGATTAAAAATCCAAACTTTACCCATAAGCTCACTGAACAAGAGTCGAATGAAAGCACAAAAGTTTGAACAACAATTTTACTAATTGTATCTATTTACAACTCTGGTTTTAATATGTTGTAACATTAAGGGGCAAAAACGTGTAATTTAAAATTAGTTTACAACTTTAACTTGAACACTGGGGATCGTCTCAGGGCCTTACATTTGGTGTTTCACCACCCAGGGAATAAATTGTTCTAATTACCAAACTGAGACTGAGGGTAGAGTGAATTGCAAAATAGTTAAAGGAATCATAGTGCCGCTCGAATGTGCGATCATTTGGTCTACACTGAAATCAAGACCCTTTGAGGTGATCACGTTAGAAAACTGGATCAAGTTTTAAGCAAAATGCAGACGCAGATTTACGGTTAGCAGGTAGAAGAGTTTAGCTTTTTGTGGAGATTACGACTATAAAATTTACTTTTTTATCAGTAAAATCATTCTTCTCTGATGTAAAAGTGCAGACGCGTGTAATAAGATGAGAAATTTGTCAAGAACATTTAGAGACACATGTAGACTCTAATTAGGTGTAATTTTCTATTTGGTCGACCGATCACTCAAAACTTAATTAAGCAATGCTGCTATAAAAGCAGAGAAGAGCCCAGATGTACAAACATGGATGCACATAAAAGGGTGTGTTTTTGCAGGAATGTGAAAGTAGGAAATACAATAAGATGGAAAATATCAATGATGGGCATTGCAAAGTCATAGGGAGGTCACATGTTTGTGTTTTGGATTGCCGTTTTGTTCTTGTGCTGATTTTTTACAAACATCACTAGATTCACTAGTGAAGCTTTCAGGAGTAGAGGTGTAAACCACACAGAAGGCACAACTAAAGAAGATCCTTGCCCAGAGGAATGTGACAAAACAAGTTTACTGGTCTTTTCTCTTATGTTCTCATTGGTTTATGATCGTTTGGAACTAAAATGAAAATTCTCTCTTAAAAGAGAGAGGGGGCCGCTACTGTCACGCTGTTTTTTATTACACACTGATTTTTGCATGACTGTTCTAAGAATCATATAAATGTTTTTATATTTTAATAACGGCACTCCAGCAGGTTTAATATTGTATGATTTTATCACTGAGTCATAAGCGATGCCACTACTTTCAACCTCAGTTAACTCCAATCCAATCTTCCATCAAACTCATACGTGGCGATGTTGTACTAATTGGATGTTCTATAATTCATAAAAGAGGAAGTTTTTTCTTAGATCACTGAATTCCAACAATGGAGGGGAGGGTTTGGCATTGGTTAATATTTCATCACACAGACCATCCTTGCATGTCCACTCCACAAGCACAACAGCAAGCTGCTGCATCTTGGGATAAAGGCAATTAGCCAGACTTCAACAGCAGAAGGCCTCTAGCCCCCTTAAAGCTTCTCGCATGTTTCTGGCGTCCTCCGTTCGCTCCCCGCGCACCTCATTTCGCTGCCATGGAGAACGCAGCAGAGAGGGGCATCGTAACATTTCGCGCCCCTCGATGTATGAGCGACGCTGACAGACGGTACACACACACACACCAGGATTCTTTTAGAACAATTTCAACATCCAGTGTGCTCAGCCCTGATTCCCATTAAGCATTCATGATTCATCTGGATTTTATATTATAACGTTTTGAATTTTTCATGCAGCCACTAACCACCAGCACCCCTTCCTGATCCGACTGGGATAAAAAGGAAGACTTAATCAAACATTGGAGGGGGAAAAAAGAAATTCAAAATGACACTTTCTCTCTCACACACACACACACACACACACATGCATGGAGGAGTGAGTGTGTTTCCATCACCACCACCTGCTTGTTACATAGACTTTTTTTTCTCTGGATCAGGTGATTTATACGGACGGCCAGGATGTATCACAGGCACCTCAGAGACACAAACACATGGAAGGGGAATTATTAGAGGGATACAGGTGTCCTCTCTGGCATATCTAGACAAGATGGGAGAGTCAAGCAAAGCATGGGGGGGTAGAGGTGCTGGCCTTTTATAACCCTCCCTCCACCACCGCCTTTTGCCTATTATTTTAGCTTTCTCTTTTGTTCTTTCTGCACAAAGGATCATTAAACCAAAATAATTCATTTGAGAGAAAAGGTCAGAGTCACACTCTTTTGGCACCCAGATACCAGAGTTTAGAAGAGAGCAAAGGAGAGGACCATTGATCCTCATTTTCTGTTTTTTTCTTTTTTCTTTTTAATGCCAGACTGATGATTGAGGTGAGCAACCCTTCGCATTCTGCACAGCAGCAATGATAGTCATCATATTTAATACCTGTTATAGGTGAAGGCACCGATCTCCAAGTAAATGTCACATTTTTCCAGCTCTTGGAGAGTACAGATGCTTTTTTCTCCTCTCTTCTCCTCATCCCAAGGCTCTTTGTCCTGTCTTGTGTATACGGCGCTTTCTGCATTTTTTCTGGAAACTGGAAATTATTAAAAATGGACCTGGTCAGTTGGTCTCTCAACGCGATTGACAAAATGTTTTCAACGATGAGAATGGGAGAAGGGGCTCCCGGATGCCCCTCTAAGACAGAGCCAGCTGGGTATATCATGGACTCCTGGAAACAGTGGAACTTGATCTGCCTGTCTCAACTGTCTGTAGAGGATTCTGAAGATGTTTGGACATTCGTGGTTTTGGTGTAGAGATTCCTGCTGTTTGGCCTGAGCGGTTACCTGGCTTACCGGAAAATTAACGAGCTTTTGAGGAATATTGGCTCAATCCCGGAGCTCAGGGATTGGATGCATCGTGCTGTGAACACACAAACTCATATAATTGTCGAGATGAGTCGTAAGCTTGGTACTTTGGCTGAGATTCAGACTCTGGCACAGAAGGTTGATTCCGTCAAGGAGCGATGGACGGATCAGCACTGATTGGGATAGATTAAATACGCCATTATTGGATCTAGAGGGGTTGAAGACCAACAGAACTCTAAGGCAGAGAGAAAATTATCTCTGTCTGGCACCAAAACAATTTTTATCTGAATCTGGTGCCCTTGGAGCCTGTGAGGCTGAAGTGACAACTCCCCCCTCAGAAAAAAATGTGGAATGCTGCCGTCGCTATGGAAACTCTTTCTCCCTATCCCAGCCTGGGTGGGACTGTGACCGGTGAAGGCCGTGGAACCGTATCTAGGAGCCTCTGTGCTTTCTAACCCATCATCTCCCTCCCCTGTCCAAACGGAGGTGATGAGCGCTGCTCCATGTGGCTGCACGCACTGAAGTGAGGAGAGTCCCAACCCTACCTCCCCACCAAGTGGACACTTATGTTGTGTAATGTCTGAAGTCTGTGTGCATATCTGTCTGAGGTGATTTTTTTTTTTTTGCCTAGCAAAGCTACCCTCTCGGGTGAGAGTAACTCTGAATTGCCTTTTTTCCCCCTCCCCCTGACTCTATCCTCATGTAAATCCTCTTGAACTATAACGGTAGCGTGACTCGGGTTGCGAATGACCACAGTCACCAATTCTTGTCATGTGTCTATGTATGTATGTCTTATCTCAGAATTGTGTGTACTGAAACTCTAATTTCCATCTGGAATTAATAAAGTACATTTGATTTAAATTGAATTGAATAGAGTCTGTTGTTTACTGAGGCCGTTTTGTAGCTGTTACAGCATGGGGTGGGTGAGGACGGGGACACATTGGGTGGGGGGGGGGGGGGGGGGTGAAAAGGCCAGGGAAGAGAGGAATTTCATCTTTAAAGTGCCCAAAATAGGCACTCCGCAGCTCCCTCCCCAGTGTATCTCTGAGCCCACGTGTGCTCCAACAAAACCGTGAAGCCAAATGCACATCCAGCCGCACAATAGCAACATCCGCTCCTAACGAGATTACTCCAGCAGTCCCAGTTTGGCTGATGGGCCGCATTTTGGAGCAGAGGCGCACGGATAAGCCGCCCGCAGCCGCCTGCAGCATTTCACGTACATCAGGCTCTATCCATAGGAGAGGAGCTTCCTGGGGAGTTGAGCCAATCACGGAGAGGACGCAGCAAGCAAGAATCTGGAGCTGCTCCTGCCGCTGTGGCTTGGGCCAATTAGGAGCCTTCTGATCATCATGAGCCGTTGGTTTAAATAATCATAACCTCATTTGTAGAGAATGATTCTCAGCTCTTGATCTGAGAAGAAAGAGCACTCCGGATTTCCCGTCCGACATCACCGTGCTCACTTTTTTAGGCATCGGTTGCTACTTTTAACTGTTTATGCACGAGCTGGTGCTTTGTCTAAGAAATCAGGAATCATTATAATCTCTGCACAAAAGAGAGTCTCTAGAGGTTTAAAGTCGTTTAAATTGTAAAGGCATGTTTTCATGCCTCAAAAATGCATAACTCAAACAAAACACACACACACACACACACTTTAATTCCTATAAATTAGTCAGAGCAAAGTTCAAGGCAGGGAGCCAGATGATTTAGCCTGCTAAGTGCTCCACCTCCACAAAGCCGGCCCAGGCCGAGCCCTATGCGAGCCGCGCAGGAAAGGGGAGTGGGAGAGGGCAGTTGAGGGGGAGTCGTGTTTAATGAGAGAGGGAATTCTCTCATTTTCAAGCTGAGGGTGACAGAGTTTGTTGGACGACACTCCGACACCGGAGCGTGCTAATCGTAGCAACACTAGGTCCTGAGTGAAACCAAAAAGGGCCCATTTGCTATAAATTAGCAGCAATGTAGAAGCTGAGGAAAGTGTCCCCTTCAGTGTACAACACAGATTTAATCATGCCGAGTCACAGATGTGACTGATAGCAGCAGAGCTTGTTATTCTGCCCAGGGACTCCCAAGCCATGTGAATTGATGTGCTTTCCTGTTAAATTATTATTGCAGCTGATGCATGCACACAGGAGAGCAGGCAGGGGGGAGAGCGCCTCCTCGTCACGCATCGAGTTGAAACATGATTTCAGCTCCCGTACTAAAAAAGCTCGGGTGTGAAGTTTGACGCTCAGCAGTCAGGTGGATGCTAAAGGAAGGCGTGATGGGTTAAAGTGTGGTGAAATGTACTAAATGGCCAAAGAGGTTATGGTTAAAATAAAACACATTTAAGACACAAACAGTTATCAGTAGAGAGGACTAATGATGCTGGGGAGGAGAAGGTTGAGAGTCCGAGCCTGTTGTAGAGCTCCTCTGCTGCAGTTAAATGGAGATCTGTCATAAAAATGGCCTCACTGACACCTCTGTGAATGTTTGCAAAGATGCACCCGCTGCAGAGCACCGCAGATGCAGCGTGTTTACCATTACACACACCTAAATATACCCCATCTCACTTCAGCCCAGACAGCATGCATGTGCACACATTTGTCCGTTCAACATCACAAAAGCACGGGCGACCCATGGAGCTCTTCAAGGGCAGCGCTAATGCGATGCCACAGCTCTATCGGAGCCATCCGCGAGCCCAGTGTTTTATTACAGAGACACGCCGAGAGGCTGGGGAGGGAGAAGTGACCGTGGTCCGTTGATATAATGGCCTCGCTGGCGTTAGTGATATACTATACAGGTGAGCTCCAGGAAAGAGCAGCAAAGGCGTCGGGGAGGGTGAAAAAAGTGGCGCACAGAGCGGCGTTTGCATGTTTTATAGAAAAATACACATGAGATGGGATCTGAGAGATAGAAGAGCCGCTGAGGCTGCAGCTCAATACAGATCTGTGTGGGGCTGCTTGAAGGGAGATTATAGAGCTGTATTCCTGGAGCTGCTGTGGGTGTGAGAAAGCAAATGGAACCAAGTCCAACAAACACTGATGGGCTTTCCTTTTTTGGATTTAATAACAGCTTTTTTATTCAGCCCTCTCACCATGGCACCAGAACCTGTCTTTAATTTGGGTTCTACGTCTCAGAATGCTCCATATCTGAGCCAAAGCTTATGATTTACGCATCATAATGGCTATCAATCACCAGCAATAATTCAGCTAATATTCTCATTACCTCCCACTACTCATCCATCAATCAAAGGCAGAGCCAAGCTCGGCTGCAGGAGTAAATGCAGGAAGAGGTGGGCGATCAGCGTTCGGCGCTAGCCAAATCGGTGACGCTCTTTGATCGGGTCTCTGCTCTGCTGCTCCTGCAGGAGCGAGGAGTCTCACGGCCAGGCCAGCACTCCTGCCGCACATCACCAAAGCCAAACACGTGGAGAAATTTTAACAATGTGACTGTGCCACACCTCATCGGCCCCAGGGACAAGGCTCAAGAGTCACTCTCCCCATAATCACCCCGACAGCTAGAGCGAGGAGGAGAGGAGAGACAGAAAAGGCTGAAGAATGGTCCCTCCATCACAGATGTGTTCTGTTTACACTGTTTCAGATTTCAGTGTCGGACAATCGTAATCAATGGTTTTTAACCCTTTGATGCATAATGGTTACTGCAGTGGACAGGTACTCAAAATTGCACAGCTGTTGAAGACTGATGCATTAGGGAACAGGCCAGGTGGTAAAGAGACTAGAAAGAAAATCAATTAAAACCCTAAATGAAAAATTCACTTTATGAGAAACACACTCCTATAAATACAGAAAGACACATAAGAGGCACCTGATTTTACAGCATACTGAGGCCTAGTCCACACGTAGCTGGGTTTTTGAAAACGAATATCCGCCCCTCCAAAAACTTGCATCCACACCACCTTGTTTAAAAACAAAACTCTGTCCACACGTACCCGGATGAATACGTTGTTAAGGACATGCCAGACCTGTAGGCGGCAGTACTTCCTCCGTTCTTAACCTCGTCCTTCATCTGTGGTCTTCCGCAAGGAGCAGTAATTCCGCTTGCAAAAACAAACAAGCAGAAAGCGCTTGGACAATTGATAAAGCGAGCGCAGCTCCGAGGGCATCCATGATGCCGGCTAGTGTAAACACAGGTCGCACACGTGATGTCAGCATTTTTTTTGTCGCGGAAAGTGACGTTGCGCACCTTAAAACTCCGGTTTTGACTGTCCACACGCAGACACCCAAAACGGAGAAAACGCATATCTTCACTTTGGCCGGAGTTTTTAAAAAGATCAGTTTTCGTGTGAAAAAACTCCGTTTTCGTGTGGATGACACGCCAAAACGTAGAAAAATATCTACTTTTTGGCAGATCCCAGGCTACGTGTGGACAGGGCCTAAAACAATTAGATTTCTCTGGGATGGGTTACTGGATCCAGCTGAATGCACAACGTAAATAAAAAACAAGGCTGAGCCTCTTCAAAGAAGTCAGCTCTAGAAACGGCTCTGGAGTTTGTGGAAGAACATAAACACCCAGCAGACTTCCACCACGGCGCTGATCTGATGCTGCTCTTCCTCTGATGGCTGAGGATCCTCTCAAACGTCTTGTTAAAAAGGATAAGTCTCATGTTTCCCTCCCCAAGAACATATATGAGGAAAGACAAAGCCAGTTTTTCTCCCCTTTTACACACTCGTCCGTTTTCTCAGCTGAATCAGTAATCAAAGCTTCTTTTTTTTTCCTGTATCACTGTCAGAGCGTGCAATCTTGCACTTCAGTGTGAACTGATGAATATTAATGGTTGATTACTGATTCTCTTTGTGCAAAAACACACACAATGCTGTGCTGGATGAAAGCATTGGACAATGGGATGAAGGATCAGTCAGTTTATGTTACATTCCAGCACTGGAATCCATCATCAGCAATCCAAAGATGGCCGTGTGTTAAATGATCTGAGAAAAGGAAAAGTCATGTCTTAGACTGCCATCAGTCTGCCTCACACTACAAAGAAAACACATCCTGATATCACTTTGGTGCAAACACTACAATTTGTTGGCTGCTTGTCTTTTTTCCGACCGCGTTTCGCCTTTAATGGCCCGTTGTAATTGAGTTGCTTTATTGTTTGTCTGAATAATTGAAGCTGCTCTGACTGAAGATGCATAAATGGTTGTCTGACAGTTTGGATGAGTTCAAATTTCTTTTCAAAACCAAGACCGCTTTGGGAAAGCAGGCGCCGCTCGATGTTTCCGGCTGCCTCCCATTGGTCCCGGTTTAAAACGGAGAAAACATCAACGGCGCTTTTGCACGTTTCCATGTCCTGGTTCCTAATGGTGGGATTTTTCTGCAGCAGCACCCTGGGCTCATGATGAGTAATCCTAAAATCCCTTCCAACCCTGTGTTCATTTTAAGCTACAGCCAAGCAACAGGTTCTCACAGCTGTCTTCCCTGCTTCACTTTAACAGGTACTGCATGTCTACTCCCGCCGCCGCTGCCGGGACTGTCGGGGGCTGACGAGCCCGTCGCTCACTGAATCACAATGTCAAGAAAAGGAGCGCTGAAGAAGAAATGCGTGAGGAGGAGAAGGGGGGCCTGTCATGCCTCGTGGCCCTCCTTCTCTCCCCCCTTCCCCATCTCCCTGCCTTTATGCTAATAGCCTGAGCAAAAAGAAAACACAGTGGATGACGTACGGTTAAAGATCGATGGTGCAATCGCCAGCTCTCACTCCTCTTTCCGTTGCTAGCGTAGATGAGTGGAGTCCGGTTGCAGGCGAAGATTAGGGACACGGGTATAATTAAAGCTCAGAGTGCAGCAGCAATAAACAAACTACGAGATGGAAGCAGTCCAATCTTGGCCTGGGCTTCCACGATAATCGTCTACCTCCGACTCGGGCAGCCTCACACGCTGCAGAGCGAGCTGTACGGCCCATTTGAATCACACCTCCCACCCGCTTGATTCGTCTTTTAATTAAGCGTGAGAAACATGGAAAAGGGGAAGGAAAGGAGACGAGAGCTACGGAGAGGGAGGGAGATTTATAGTCTTGAACCGATGCAGTGCCATCTTGGCCGAACTTATCTTGGCTCTGCCAGCCACACTCATGTGCACTTAACCTTGCAGTGAACGCAGCCCGTCATCACAGCTTCGTAAAGGGGCTGGCTAACCCTCTATTCTATACCTCACCTAATCCTCGCTCTGCCCTTCACCAGGAAGGTGCGCATACCCATGACTAACCTGTCCTGCAGACAAAGGTTCTGAGAGGACAGTGCAGCTGGACAAGAGTGCGCCGCCGGTTCTCTGTGGACACATTTCAGGGTATACGTCCAGGGATGCTGAGCACCGAACGCAAGACTTCCAACATGATTATGTAACAGTTAGCCAGGTGTATATGTCTGTGTAGTTGTTGATGTCTCACAGCTGCGCCGGTGCCCTCACACTCCGCGCTCACGTGTGGACGCCGTGGCCCCCGCGAGTGTTAGTTTCTTTCAGCATCCTAATGAGAAGTCATTGTAGACTTTAGCAGAGGCCTCCTAAATGACTCGTCTGAAAAATTAATGCATCACTTAACAGCATTTTGTGTTTGTTTGGTCTTCTGACAACACAGGTGCAAATCCCCACTCACTTGCAAATATTTAATTGATGCTGCAGCGTGACAAAATCCAGGATAGATGAAGAAAAAAGGGAGGAAGAGGACGTTCCAAGTGTTTTTTTTTCAGGTGCAACAAATACAAAGCCAACCCTGCAAGCTGCCGTGTGTGAGGAGGTAAACAAAACATTACAACACTATTGTAAAATTTCAAAAACAACAAAAGAGCAGCTACCTATTATCCAATATTAGATGCTGGTAAACTGTTTGCAAAAGCTATTGCCAAACAAGATCAAATATTATGCCTGGTGGTGTGTTCCTGCCGTGCCAGAGCGGCTGGATGATACTGTAAGGGAGGGATGCGAGTGTGGCTGCCAGGATGACTCTACCCAGGTGAAACCCAGCAAAGAGCTGAGAACAAGCTGCTTTGGCCGGCTGGCCGGCAGCCTTCCCCTCTGCTGAAGCCTGCCTGACACTTCCACACAGGCTGGGGAGCAGGTGGCCCTAAGCTGCAGGATCAACCCACAGCTCTGCAGTAGAGAAAACATGTCCTAATGTACCTGTTTTATATACACTGAGCACATTCTGTAGCCTTTGTGGGGCAAAAATGAGACAAATCCTCCTCGGGCCGATGTTTTTACTACAGAAAAATGTTCAACCCTGTTTGTTTCAAGGGCGTCCAAAAGGCAAAAGCTGCTACAAATGAGCCACAATTACTCAGTTTAATTATTTCTCTATGCATTTTTGACCCCCCCCCCCCCCCCCATCTCTGTTTCCCCTTGACACCCCCCCCCCCTACAGCCATGGGAGGAGAACAAAAAAAAACAAAAACCGAAAAAACCAAAGGGAGCATTCAGATGGCCGAAATAATGTTTGCACATGATAAGCAAGCTTAATATAATGCTGACAATCACAACACTCACCCTGCCAACCAGAATTGGATCGCGTCCAGAAAATTCCTCCAGCACAAACATTTGATTCCAAACCCATCCTCTCTTGGCGCGGCTCAGTAATCTTTGTCCTTCGCCAAGACCGCTCGCCACCGCTGCGGGCCCACCAGTTTGTGTACTTCTGGACTGGCCTATGATAGGAGTCATAGAGGCGGAGGAAACACAAGTAATCCACACCAGCAGCAAGGACATCCACAGATCCATAAGCATCTCCTTGGACCTCACTGGCATCCTGTCGTTGTTTGCTTCGCGTCTTTGTTTGTTTGCTTTATTGGACTCTTTCTTTGATCTCCACCTCTTGTTCCACGCCTCCCCTCCTCTCTTCAGATCAACAGCTCCTTCTTAGATAACAGGAAAAGGTTACTTGTGTCCTCTTTGAACGGCAGCGCTTGCATTCATGGCGTGATAAAGGTCACTCGCATGGCTTGGCGTGCCTCCATAGCAGTTGGTGAGGGGGTGAGGCTCCCAGCGCAGCATCCATTTGCCGTTACACCGAGGGGGAGACCTAAAAAGAAGCAATCACACTTTGTTAGTTGTCTGTTAGTGTAGTGAGGAGTTGTCAGGAGCTGGAGAAGGGAAAAGGAGGGGGGAAAGTGGAGTCAAACTAACATTTGAACAATTCACGTGTGACAAGCAGAAGAAAAGCAGAATCTGAGGAAGGAAAATACGGGAAATTCTCATTCCGAAGCTGGAAGTCAATGTGTCAGCTTTATTTTTACAAATCATCCATCTGTAGCTGCCTTGACCCTTCATCCCAATCTTGTTTTCACATTACCCTGCTACAACCGGACAACAAATGGGTGTGCCTGTACTCTCAGGCACTATCAGATTGCTTGGCTGTAATCTGTCCTTCTGGGGATTATCCCAGTAAGATTTTGAGGAAGCACATGTTGCTTTGTGATTAATGTTGTGCCAGTGCATGTCAGGACGAGACTACAATCAGATTCCTCAAGCACTGTAGTGGTTGCAGGGTTGAGGCGGAGCAACTGGCTGCAGGTGAGCCATGTCGACAGGGCTGCAGCTGCTGATATCTGAGTAATCCAGATGAGATCATAAAGTATGAGAGAGGCATGCTCACACATCTGATACAGAATATGTCTGGAACTGCTGTTTCTGTAAACACAAGCTTTTTGTTTATTTATTTGCTATCAAACAAATTATTAGAGAGGAGGACACATCGCTGGCGTTTGTGGAGACTTTGCCTTTAAACCAGCAGCAGCTTAGGAGGGTTTGGGTCAGAGCAGGAGGGCACCAACGGCAGGTTCGGAGTGAAGAAGTGATGCAGGTGGACGTGGCAGCGGTGTGCCCGGCGGCCGGCTGTCAACACCGTGTCACTGTTAGTTCGGATAACTTTTCCTCCACGTTTCAGGAACCCTCGCCGTTTGTCCCCACAGTGGCGTGCTGTTTCGGTAAATGCTTTTCCAAGGACAATAATCCGTGATGAGTTCTACCTGAAGCTTAATGGAATATCAGCGTGCGTGGATGGAGACGCGGTGACACTTAACTGGAAACAAAATGACGCGTGATCACAATGATTCCGATGAAATAATTAAAATAATTTGTAAATAAAAAATAAATAAATAAAACAAATTCAGCGAGTTGCTCATTATGGTTAATATAATGAACTAGAATACATATTTCACGTTGAATCGTGACCTTTTTAAATTATTTTTGCGCGTTTGCAGTCACTTTGGTGCGTCGCTGAGAGAACATTTCAGCACCGCCGGGGAAGGACAGCTCCGCGGTCCTGGCGGCTCCGGCGCAAACGAAGCGCCGGCAGCGGAGGAGCTGTCCAAGGTAGAAAGCACGCTCACAGAGGAAGAAGGTGTGCAGTTTGAAGCAACCCAACACATCAAAGCACTGAAAGGGAAATGTTTCCTCGTGCCTTTAACACCTTAAAGTGAGTCAACAGCGCGTACACCCTGCCCATCACTAAAGTTTCCCCTCTGAGCAACCACTGGTGCTGCTCCAGTCCCGTCTTTGCGCATCGGCAGTGTGGAACCAGAGCGCGCGAGCAGTCCGGTTTAGAGACAACGAGGCAGCAGCAGACAGCTCATGACGGGCGGATGAGCAGAATAAAGGTAGCCTAAGTTGCAAACCTTTCTGCAGACTGGCTGAGTCGCTCCTGGAAATGTGCAATACAACAGACGACCCTGAGATGCATGGACACGACAGGTCTGGTTCACCCCCCCCCCCCCCCCCCCCCCACACACACACACACACACACACACACGCACACACTTCACTGTCAGCAGCACCTGGTGTGCTTTAATTTAAGGCGCCGTGCACTTACTCAAGAGACTCGGATCCTCTCCCGCTTCTGCATCATTCTGTCGTTCTTTTGCTTCCACTTCCCTCAAAAAAACTCCATACGGGTTTGATCCTGGCGGCGGGGGCAAATGTGCAAAATTCAACTCGGTGCAAACAAATGTCAGAAGAAGAATTTTAAAATCCGTCTTGCGGTGTGTGAGAGCGCAGTGAGAGTGTAGGGAGCTCCGACGGGCTCGCTGGCCGACTGGAAAAGTGAGGAAGAGATGGAGGAGAGAGCTGCACGCGGGAGGAGAGAGCCTCCCTCCGCTGCGCTCATTGGGTTGATGAGGAGTAGGGTCAACAGGCGCACAAATGAATGCGCGGCGCTCAGCGCGGGCACGGACACGCAAGAAAGGTTATCGGCTCATCCCCTCCACAACTCTAGATAATACAAGAGCGCGTGCAGGCAGAACGTTCTCAGCACGTCCTCCATTCATCTCTGTTTTTCTCCTTCTTCTTGCAGCGCCACACGGGCGCGCGGGTTCCTGTTCTGGCTAATTGTGAGATTACTTAGACCAGTGAAACGAAGCCGAGGCTGCTCATAGGGTTAACCGATGAACAGATGGATACACACGATGTGGCCCACATGACAGGAAGAAAACGGAGGAACTCCTCCATCATTTCAGGCTCAGATCTTTTATGAGCACATGCCCATCTTTAAGTTTGAGTTTTGTCACATGGAAATCAGCTCTGAGCCTGAAGAAAAGGAAAATCCGTGAAGGACTCGTTAAATAAATCCCAGACTATTAAAAGAGAGCCAGAGAGGGAAGTGTGAGCCTATCTTATGAAGACAGTTAGTGAAAAGCTCACACTCATCATTGAATAGCTGAATTAGGAGTGTGAGTGGCAGCAGAGGGGGCATGCTGCTGTCCATGGAGGGAGCCCTCTAGTGTTTGTGCGGCTACTTGGCAGAAGAGGAGCAGGCCTGTAGGAGGGAATCCTTTAGTTTTCCTTTAAACCTTTACTAGCATCTCTGTGAATCACCAAAGCCTCCACATCCCTTCACCTGAACAGAAACAACCACATGTAACTTTGGTCTCTGATCAGATTTCTGAAAACAGGAAACAGCTCCTGGTTCCTCCGTGGGTCAATGCCTAGTTTGGGACTGAAACCAAGTGATGTCTGAGGGCATTCCCATAACAATTCCACTTCTTATTCAAATGTAATTCCATTCTTAAAAATTATTTATCCAAGCTGATTCTGCATGATTATCTGATTTTTTTTGTTCTAGTATAAATGCAGCATGAACCAGAACATAAAAAAGCACTGCCATGCAGGTTTAGTCTCCAGATTATAATACAGACCTACTTATTAAATCATGATACATTTTAAACTACTGTTCAGATATTGGTAACACAAATAGTTTCATTACCTGTTCACACACACACACACACACACACACACACACACACACACACACACACACACACACACACACACACACACACACATATATATATATATATATATATATATATATATATATATATATATATATATATATATATATATATATATATACTCATTAAATTTCAATACAACAATAGGAAGAAAAAGGAGGGACTTGTCTCCAGCAAGACTTTGATGCTACAGCAAAGGGCTAAATATCTGAGAAACATACAAATCCCTTTAGGGTGGTAGAGGTCTTAAGCATCTGATCAGATATGATGCATTATGTGTTGCATGCTTAAACAATGCATAGGAATGCCATCTAATATAACATGTACACACACACACACACACACACACACACACACACACACACACACACACACACACACACACACACACACACACACACACACACGCGCGCGTACTAGTCACAAAATTAGAATATTATGACAAAGACATTACACACAAGCTGAAATATTTAAAATGTGTATTTATTTATGTTGATTATAACTGACCACCAATGAAAATCCCAAATATCTCATAAATGTTGAATATTAATTAAGACTAATGCAAAAAAATTAAAAGGAATTGTAGAAATGTTGGCCAACTGATATATATGAACATGTACAGAACTCAGTATTTAGCTGGAGCTCCTTTGACCTGGATCAATGCAGCATGGCATGGAGTCCAGCAGTCTGTGGCACTGCTCAGGTGTTATGAGAGCCCATGTTGCTCGGATAGTGGCCTTCAGCTCCTCTGAAATGTTGGGTCTGGTTTATTGCATCTCCCTCTTGATAATACCACATAGCTTTTCTATGAGATTAAGGTCAGGTGAGTCTGCTGTCCAATCAAGAACAGAGATACCATGGTCCTTAAACCAGGTACTGGTAGCTTTGGCACAGTGTGCAGGTGCCAAGTCCTGTTGGAAAATTAAATCTGCATCTCCATAAAGTTGGTCAGCAGCAGGAAGCCCAAAGTGCTCTAAAACTTCCTGGTAGACAGCTGCTTTGACCTTTGACCTCAGAAAGCACAAAGGACCAACACCAGCAGATGACACTCAACCCATCACTAACTGTAGAACCTTTAGACTGGAGAGACAGTCCCTCTGGCGTGGAGGCATACAAACCAACAGAAATAAAAATAAAAGGTTTAATACTTAGGCTACTTTAAATCTGCGAGGTTGCCATATTGGATTTGGAGATGAGGGCTGGTCAGGTTGATTTTGTTCTGGTTGGTTTTGTGGACCGGGAACTCTGAAATTCTGGCTTTTCAGGATAAACTAACCTACTTAATTTCATGTTTAATGTCACCACACAAAGTTGGTCAGCAGCACTAGACAAATATTACTTTTATACTCAAGTCCATCAGCTTTTGCTGATCCACGGTCTTTGAGGGCGCAACATGTTGTTCTTCATCGTCTTTAAACAACAGACCTGTCCTCACAGGCTTCCCTTGCTCAGAGGCTATTTGACCTAAGTACCAGAGATTAGCAATTAGCAAACATATTAAGTCAGCCATTATCTATTGCTGTACCATTTCATTTTCCTCCCCCTCATGCTTTGATGCTGCAGCTGCATTTCAGGCGGGAATTCTCCAATCATCTTTTTTAAAAGCCCTTGCTGCATAATGTATTAGGCTGTAAATGCAGAGCTATGTTGCTCTTTCTCCATGTGAATAAAGATTTCGTTGATGGACATTTGGAGCATATTGGATGTGCATGGATAGAGATATACGTTTGAAAACTGGAGTAGCTGCTGATCTCAAATCTCTCACTGCAGAGCTGAAAGAGGAAGTCTAGAAAAACTCTGATAGAGCTCCCCCCCCCCCTCTCTCTCTCTCTCTCATGCACAAACACACAAAAAATCCAAACCAAATATGTTTTAGGACGAAGTACAAACAAAGCCTCTGAAAGCATGAGTGCTAAAGTTAATTAAGATTTCACAACACACTCCCTACTTACAGATTTCAGTAATTTGCTGGAGTTCTTTAAATCTAGCTAATAAAGTTACTGTAGTTTTCAGAACAAATGTACATCACACATTATCTAACATAATGATTCAAACCCTAATTCATATTTAAAAGTGGTTGTCGATTAAAATATGGCCCAAAACCTTCAGGAGTGTCACTGAAAAAACTTAAACATGGTGCAAATGTTCATTTATTTCAGTAATTTAACTTAAAAGTTAAAAAACTATATCAGACAGACTCATTATATGCTAATCAGATAGTTCAAGTCTTTATATGTTATAATTGTGATGATTATGGCCTACAGCTTAAGAAAACCCTACATTCAAAACCTCAGACAATTAGAAATGACACAAAAGCAATAAAACAATGATTAGAGAAATAGAGAAATGTCAGACCACTGAAAGAGTATAATCATGCGTATGTACTCTGTGAGCTTTTGCTTTTACCATATTATACTTTTTCATGTTTCATTTGTACTTGTTATGAAACATAAATTGTCCATTAATTGTTTTCTTTTTATTTATCTTTACAAAATACATTTTCTGTGACTTTCAAATACCTTAACCAACACTACATAATATCTATATTTAACCAAATATGTGAGGCCATTCTCCAGAGGCAGCATTTTCTTTTCATATCATATATATTTATTTACGTGTTTACCCCAAATCTGACTGATAAAAACAAATAAAACCATCCAGGAGGCAGAGAACAAACCAAGTAAAACAGTACATTTGTGTAAACTATCACTGCTTTCTGTACAGTAACCACGTACGAACCAAGTATTAGTAAACATCTTTCAGACAGCACTGACTTTTGAACACCAATCAAACGATGACTTTGTTACTGTGTTATGAAGAACAGATGAAAACAGCGAGACATCTCCACACAAACCCTACCTCTGCAAAAACGTGAAAAAATGCTAGCGGGGAACATCATCGGCCTCAGAATCAGCTTTGCCACATCTAATGGCACGTTCTGGAGGATTGACAGCTGGTGAATTTAAAATAAATAAATCACACCAAATCTCTTTTTGTGCCCAGGCTTGCGAAAATGAGACGGCTCCCACTTTAAATTAGTGATTAATTCCACTGACATGGCTTACTCCCGTGATCAAAACATCAGATGGCTTTGGAAAAGGCAAAGTAAGTGAGGGGGGAAGTGGATTTTAGAAGCCAAGCATTCTCAATCCATCATTGGTTCCTGCTTCGCTGGTGGTATTAATCACAGAACTGTTGGCGTGAGGGCTTACAAGTTTCCACCAGTTATGCTCAGAGAATCAGGAGGTTGGTGTTTCATTATTTATTTGTTTATTCGTTTATGTTATGTTTACATAACCGTTTTACTACTCTAGTTGATCCGCAGCTCTACCAGTGTGGTCTGAACACTTAATGATCAGTCTACCTTAAAGTACCGTTTGCATCAGTAGGTTAGAAGCTGTTTGCAAAGATATTTCTTCTTGATTGTTTTTGTTGCGTTTGGTGCTTTGTGGCGTTAGCCCTTCCTCATCCTCGGTAATGTGGGAAGTTTCATCTCAGACGTTACTGATGACATCACAAGCTCTTCCGTGAAGAAAGCTGTGAACTAGCTTCCTTGATAAAGTCTCAGGAGTATCTGCTCTGGAGAGAGAAAAGACAGTTTCTCACGAAGGAATCTCACAAACCGGAGGTCCTTCTTGGTTCACGGTGAAGAAAACAATATTAACCTCACACTCAAAACCGTTATCCACTCATCCACCAGAGGGAAAAAATAATTCCACTCAATAACAGCTCCATAGCTGTAAGATCATGAGGAACAACCTTGTGACGAGAGTCGCTTTAAAGTATTTTGAAATATAGAAAAAGTCCCTGAAACATTCAGAGCAATAATCAGAAAAGCCTCTAAATCGTTAAAAGTGTTAACTTCAAACCCACCGAGAGAATATCACCCTGACATAAAGGACATTGATAAAAATCTCACTATGAACTCGGTCAAGTGGGCCGTAGCGTGTTGCATCTACTTCCTTAAACAGAGGGACTTTGACCTTTAACCTTTGAAAAATGATATTGAGTTGCACTTTAATAACAGATCGGCGCTGGTTCAGTTACAATAACCTCCACCTTTGCCAGCGTGGATTTCCCTCTGATCCCCCTTAATGACTGTCATCAGGTGGCCGTGGACAGCTCAGTGTTATAAATGAAGGACGTGAGACAGAAATATGAATGTCTAACACACTGGCACTTGCTCTTCAGCGTTCTACTCGAGTCTGTGCGAGACAGTATGTCATCTGCTGAAGTTTTAATGGTGACTGGGAACCACCTTCTTGACCTTTTTTTAGTTTTAGAAAACTGAAACCATGAAATCCAGTTTACAAGAGCAGGTTCTTCTCATTCTGAATGTATTGCTAAAAGTACCACCTCCTCTCTTATGCGTCATCATGACTTGACACCGGAATAATAATTATCTGAAGTGTCTTTGATGCGGTTTCTTAATTTAAAAGAGTTTATCTATTTTTTTTACGGGAGCACATTGATCAGCCGCCCATCCTACCGATTGTTAAACCTTTCGAGGGACCTTTTCATTAGGAACAGTGTAGCTTTTGTCCAGGTCATGGAACAGTGGACCAGATCTTCACTTTTGCACCACCATTAAGGAGGTCACTAGTGTTTAGTTCTTTAGACCACACATGTTTTGTGGATCAGGAGAAGGCTTCCAAAGCAATACCTTCTGGCGACTGCTGGGATGCATGCAACGTGGTTCTGTTGGCATCCTCGAGCCATGGCATTTAGTGTGCAGTGGTGCAGTTCACAGCCTACCGTGAAGTGGTTGAAAAGCAAGTCATCTTCTCTAAATCTGACTTTCTTAATTAGAAAAGGGTATAACGTTTAAGGTGAGAACTTCAGCTGCCGTCAAGCACCACTGGATCTATCAGTGCTTTGTCTGCAGTGATGAAGACATTGGTCTGGTCTGTAATAGAGTGTCTTGTTTTGAGGCAGGTGTCTAACCCAAGACATCCAGAATCAAGCACGGAGACGAGGTAAAAAGAACAACAATAATTTTATTTAAATATGGAGGTGAACTGAAGGCGTTCTGGCGATCCAGCGGGAGGACGAATCCGGAAGCGGTAACTAGGGGGAGACTGGAGGTGAGTGATGGGAGTTGTAGTCCAGAAGGAATGTAAGAAGGCGGTACTTACGATGAGGAAATACGGGATGAATATGGAGGGGAGATGAGCCGGGGTGATATCCAGAAGAGACTTGTGATATCGGGGTGGTGAGTGGCACGGGCGAGGCGGAAGAGGATGAGGCAGTGGGGAGAGAGCGTGATCGGTGGAGAGCGGGACGGCTGGGTGGAGTAGGAATCCAGGAAACGAACCGGTGAATAATCCTTAATCGAAGAAGGAAGAGGATCCAACGATGAGGTGAGTCTGTGGATGAGTATCCAGAAAAAACAAGCTCAGGTTAAAACGAGTTTCAAAGTTTCAAAGTTGCAAAAACGAGACGAGTTTCAAAATCACTGTGAGGCTAGGATCTACCAGGCAGTAGATAATCATCCGGCGTCGAATGAGGATAGCCGTCCTCCTTTTAAAGCCGCCCCGCTGATCAGTCTGATGCGGATCAGCTGCGCTCCCTCTCCTGCAGGTAAAAACTCAGAGATGATTAGATGAAGTGCCGAGTACTCACCCCGGCTCATGACATAGAGAAGAAGGAAATCAGCATGTCTATGTTCCAGCCCTTACTCATGGCAACAACATTTAGATTGTGGCCCTTCAAACATGAAGTACAGGTAGTTTCGATGGCTCTCTTCAGTGGGGTGGTTGGGCTCAGCCTTACCAGGCTTTTCCTCCGGATGAGTAGGCCTTGTGTTTTGGAAGCTTCCCCGAAGCGTAGGGACGTGTTGTTTACGCTTCAAGTGTATGTTTACCCACTACGCTTCCAGAGAGTTTCAAGCTCAACAGTCCAGATCGGCCCAGACAGGAAGTCAAATCTGAAGGCAATGTAAAACTTCTGAAAACTTTCAAAATAAAAGTCCCGTGAATATCATCAGGTAATTAACCATTAAAATAAGTATGTCTTTATCTGTGAAACTTCAGAAGTCAAAGTAAACAGAACAGACAAGCAACCACAGAGCTTTTGGGATACAGGCTGCCATCTTATTCCTTGCTTGTTAAGGCATGAACTGCCAAAATACCACATGGTCACATCCTGCTGTGGGAACACCTGGTAAGCATGTCGGCTAGCCACTTCACTTTCAACTAACAGAGTTCTTGGTAAAGATGTGATCAGCACCGTAGAACAATCCTGAGAGAAGGAGTTGTGCGACCACAGGGAAATGCTGTAGCGTCTGGTAAATCAAAGATGGATGTCAGAGTGCTGAGTGATAACAGAGAGCCACGTTACTCTAGAATTTATGAGGGGGTCACCAACAGGACCTGCCGGCAGTGTGACTAGCTTCAGTGAGACTGATAACAAGAATTGTTCTATTGTCCGGGGTGTTGATGAGAGTGTCGAGACTCAAATGAACCAATGGTGTGTGAGGATGTGAGGAGCTCGGCTGGAAATGGAAAAACGTTAATGCCTGAGTATTTGACAGGTGCGACCAGAGCTAATGTGGGTGAGCAGATGATCGATGAAAGACAGGCGTGTGTGTGTGTGTGTGTGTGTGTGTGTTTGTGTGTGTGTGTGTGTGTGTGTGTGTGTGTGTGTGTGTGTGTGTGTGTGTGTGTGTAAATTTGCTTCAATGCCGTGGCAGCATCAGGGACCCTTAGGTAGTTTATAAGCGATCAGACCGCGGTGGTAATATGGCGCAATCGTGTGTTTTTTTTTTATAAAAGATTAGACGATGGCGGCATAAAGGAGGTATGGGGGCGGTCTATGTGATGCTGTGGACTTCCGTTAATCTTGGACATAACTTGCTTTTTTTTAGATTGAAGCCGTAATGGTTAAGTTTTTTTTTAACTAGCGGCTCCTAAAGATGTCTGTTCCCATCAGCCCCTCGGCAGTCTCTGATGATCTGAGCGTCAGCTCTAACAGAGTTAACAGTTTGCCATCTCAGCTGATTTTGTTCTAAAAGCAAAACTTATTGCCCGTGTTTACTTTTATTTTCAATATATTTGCCAGCTCAGCATTAACCCCCCACATCATCATGACACCTCCCTCTGCCGATTATAAGACAGACCATTACCCCAATATTACTACCAAGCAAGGCGGAACGAATGCTAAATCTGCGCAACGCAATTCAGGCATGGCGTGTTTATAAGACACACCATTGCGGTAATATTACGTTGAATTGCCGGCATGGTGTGTCTTAGTAAGTAAGTAAAATGTGTTCATATAGCTCTCATCACAGACAATCACCAAGTACTTTTCATAGATCAAAAACAAAACAAATCATAAATCATTAATCATAAAATCATAATGAATGTAAAACAGAATAAAATTAAAATCAGAAATAAACAAAATAATTAAATTATAATAATATCCTTAAACAAAAAAAATAAGATTATTACTAATTTAAGTTAAAATTAAAATGACCTCTACTGCCTTACGAACATATTTAGAGTTAATTACAAACAAATATATAAATATTCAAACAGCCCTTTGTTTACATAAGCTGTCACTGTTTAGCTGATTTTTAAAATAACACCATGGTTATGTGTGGCTTTGTAGAGGGGACCTTCCCAATGGGCGGTTCCCACCATGGCACATCTTGGCCGCATCACTCGTCTGTTCACTCCCAGAAAATATAATAATGGACCTGAGAGTGGGGGCAGGTATTGACACCCATAAACTCTGAGATGAGTTAGCGACAAGTTAACTGAGCTAATGAAGCTAAGAGAGGTTTTTAGATGTTATCGGCCAGAAAACCGTGGTTGAGTGACTCTGCTACCCTCTGCCCTATAGGTTGTAACATCTTCTAACATGAGGCTAACCCCGGCTTTCCACAGGAGCCGTCAGCAGCACAATACTGCAGCAGCACGTCATAGCTGCTGATAGGAACCGCTGTGGTCAACAGAACCTTTTCCACTGGAGCCGTCGGCAGCGCGAGTCGGCCGCGTCTCAGGAGCAGCATGTCGCGGCCCTTACGCACCGGTTCTATTTTCTACGCGTGACGCCTCTGAAACGGGTCAAGTTCGACATTTTTGGGGAAGGAAAGACAGGAAATCGACGCGGAAATGGAGAGAAGCTCCCGAGATTTTCAAAATAAAGAAACATACTGCTTTCCGGTTGCTTTACTTTTAAAAAAGGTTACTAACTGTGTGGCCCCGTTAGAAGTTATCACCTAGCTAGCGGTCTTCTTTGTTTTTCAGGTCCGTATTGGCGATTATAAAATGGACAGAACATAAAACACAAACCTTTTGGAGCCGTGTTGTAGTTTTCTCCTGCTTGTTGTTGTGTTTACTGACGAAGTCACTCATGTGACGTCTTGCTCTGTCGGTGACAGCTGCTCCCCTGCTGCTTCGCGTCTTGTCGGAAGGGCCAAGCAGCAGTTTACGCGAGCAAGACGTGCTGCTGCAGTAATGTGCTGCTGACGGCTCCGGTGGAAAGCAGGGGTAAGGCTGAGGCCTTCCCTGGAGCCTGAAGGAGGACAAGCTGTTAGCGTTAGCACTGATGGCTCCTCTGACACCTGGTTTAATTACATAGAAAAACTCACCCTGTGAGAGTTGTCACAATGGTCAACTTGACCTGTTAAACCTAAAATATTTTAGAACCAGGCCATAAACCTCACCTTAGGAACATGACTGCCTTTCACCAATTCCAGGCTAATCTCAAAACTCATCTGTTCAAAATTGCTTATTCACTGTAACTGTTATTGGTGTTTTATCTGATGTTTTATTTGGGTTTTAAATTTTCCAGTCCTTAAATGTAGTAGTAGTAATAATAGTAATAATAATAATAATAATAATAATAATAATAATAATAATAATAACAATAAACATGTTTATTGCTGTGCTAAAACAATGTGTTCCCTATGGAGGCTGTGACAGTTTTAAGAAATCCTTTAACTTAGGCCCAATTCTCATGGCAATGCAGATTTTTGACCAACTCCTCCCCCTCTGACAATCTTAAGAATGCATCCAATTGCTGTACTAGCTCTAAAAACACTGTTATCACATATTCCTACCATGTGAGTTAGGTTAAGAGCATTCTGTTCTGCTTGGGAGGACATCGAGACCGCTCTGATTAAAAATCGGGACATTACACCTTTTGGATGATGTTGGTTTGATTTCAAGGACAAACTAAAGTGCTGTCCACTGAATGTGACATGTAGCCAATCAGAAATTGAGGTAACATGCCTCCTTTGCCATGTTGATTTACTTCTAAACCACGTCTTATCTCGAGAGGTTAAGCAAGATTCCCTCTCTGACCGGGGGAAGTTTGTGAATGAGAGGGTTGATGTGTAGTGAGTAGTTTTTGCAGAGTGGCTTCAAACCACACACACAGTAGGACCCGAACTGGAATATTCATGAGGTTTTTTTATTGCTAAATGTGGAATCTTTCATGTTTTAGAAATTGTCCAACTTATTTAAATGTGTTCTTTGTGAAATTGTCCTTAGTTCCCTTGTTGTCTCACATCTCATCTCAGAGTGTGCCACAGGTGTAGTTAACCTACTTGATCAGTAATAAAAATGCTTGTCCAGAACACACCTGTGTTTCAGATGCCCCCTCTTCTCAGTGCTCACTGAAGGCCTTGACGATGTGGTGAAGAATTTAAATATTTTAAGGTTTCAGGAAGAGAGAAGAAAGTAAATGTAGGATTGAAAAGAACTGGTCTGTCTTGATATTCGTCTGATCTCATGTATCCTTCCATACGCATACCTCTCATGCCAGAGAAGAAATGCTGCCCATGACTCAACCTCTGCCATGTTTTAATGTGATCCCCTAGCTTTGTATTGAGTAAATAATGGTGATAAACAGGCACGGCTACTAAGTTTTCCAAAATATTAGCTTTGTCTTTCTCTGCCTTTGGATGGTTGGCCCATTGGATCCGGGGGTAAGTGTACATCATCTGGTTTGGGGAGAACCAGATTTTTATTTTGTCATGGTGAAATGCAATACGTATTTATCCTCATATTTGAATAATTCAGTGCAGAGCATTCGGTGTGGAACAGAGGTCTACAGAGTTCCCACATGCAGTGTAAATGTGTTGCACTTCAGCCAGCAACACAGGAAGCCGTGTCCAAATTCAGGCGTTGCGCCCTACAAAGAGCCAGCCTACCTGGTTAACTGGTTTCCCAGTGAGCGAGGCCTGTAGTGTTGCATTTATACAGAAAGTTAATTTCCAAAAGATGGAAAATAATTCTGTTTTTCAGTTGTTTAGCTTGTTGTTTAGCTTTGGGTAGTTACTGAAATAATTTGATCGTGGACACAAGCAACCGAAAGGAGTTTTCTGTGCAGGGTGGCTGGGCTCTCCCTTAGAGATAGGGTGAGAAGCTCGGTCATCTGGGAGGGGCTCAGAGTAGATGTTAAGTTTTATGCTCTGGTGAAATGTTTATTTGTATATTTATAAATATGTATGTTTTTATTTGGAAAGTGAGACAAAACAGGACATGACGTCTCAGTGAGAGAGCCAATCGGCATGTGCTGTGAATGAACTTTGAACTTTGTGTTTTGTAATAAAATGGCAGCCGCGCCGACCCACAGGGAGAGTGAGACAGTGAGTGAGAGAGGTTGTGCGTGAGCAACGAGCCAACGAACCAGAGACCAGTTGTTGTGTTACAATTCTTTACTCTACCAGAGAGAACCAGGATACAGTGATTGCTTTTAACCCCAACCTGAGAGCGCCGTTTACCGGCTCCACCAGCTCTGCTCAACAGGTTATGGGCCCAGACCGCACCCAGGGCATGTCGCTGCATCACAAAGAGCGAATGACGTTTGTACTGGGAAAGCATCACAGAGGATCGGCCTAATCAAGGCGCCTGAGGATTTCGAGTGAGAAGCAAAACGGAACTGACCAACAGCGAGTCCGGTGATTCCAGCAAAGCTGCGACGTGTGTCGGACAACATGAGTCGGGGGACAGCGGACACGAGTACCCACTGGTCGAGAGTACTTTTTGACGGAAATGAGGAAAAGTATGAACTATGGGAGACTACGTTTTTCGGACATTTGAGATTACAAGGATTAAAAGACGTTATATTGAAACCTAAGGACGATGGGGAAGAGGATGAAGAAGATGAGTCGAAGAACGCGGAAGCATATGCAGAACTCATTCAGTAGCTGATGACGGACGCAAAGCCCTGGGTATCCTAAAAGAACATTACACTAGCAGGAGAAAACCCAGAATCATCAGCCCCTACACTGAACTCACATCTCTACAACAAGGAAGAGGTGAGAGCACGGCGGACCATGTGTTGCGAGCAAGGGCAGCCATTACAGTATTGAGAAACGCTGGTGAAACATTGAGCGATGGTTTGCTTATTGCAATGGTCCTAAAAGGCTTGCCTGACTCTTTTAAACCTTTTATCATCCATACCACCCAGAGTGATGAAGACATGATTTTTACAATGTTTAAATGTAAGCTAAGGAGCTATGATGAGACCGAGAAACTGAGAGTAACAACAACTGATGACAATGTGATGATGACCTGCATGAAAACCAGAGAGTGTTCTACACGAACGGACATGCGTGAATGAAGCACCGGAGATGGGAATATGAACTGTTTTAAATGTGGTCGAGCTGGTCACAGAGCCAGGACCTGCAGATAAAACAAATGGTGTAGCTTCTGCAGAACTTCTACCCACCAAACCGACATATGCGGGAAGAAGAACAAACCAGATGGCATAAGGAAAGCTGAGGAGAAGGACGAGGAAAAGGAATACACATTCCGAGCACAAGAATCAGACGGAACGATGCGTAGAGCCAGAACGGGGAACCTGATGGTGGACACCGGAGCGACTTCACACATCGTCACCGATCTGAGGTATTCCAGAGATTCAATGAGGACTTCAGAGTTGCGTCACGCCAGATCGAGTTGGCTGACAGAACAAGATGCAACGGGGTGGCTGAACGAAGAGGAGAAGCTGTGGTAACCTTGGTCTACAGGAACGAAAATCACCACAAGGCTATGCTCAGGAGAGCATTATACGTACCTTCGTACCCTCAGGACATCTTCTCAGTGAGAGCAGCAACCACCTGTGGAGCGACTGTTATACTCAGACGAGGTGGAAATGAACTGCGGCATCCAGACGGCACAAGATTTCCCATCAAAGAGCACGACAGACTGTTTTATCTTCAAACCGTGAGTAACTGTGCCTATGACATTTGCAGCGGTTCGTATGATATAAATAAGTGGCATGACATAATGGGACATTGTAATTTTAAGGACATAAAGAACCTACAGAAAGTAGTAGATGGGATGAAAAGAAGTGATAAACCTGAAAAAGTCTGTGAAGTGTGTATAAAAGGTAAATTTGTACAAACCAGAAACAGGGAGCCAGATGCAAAAGCAGAATCAGTGTCTGAGTTAGTACATACAGATCTAGCTGGACCGATAAGCCCAGAAACCAGAGAAGGATACAAGTATGCATTGTCATTTACGGACGACTATACAAGTGCAGTTTTTGTGTATTTCCTGAGGAGGAAAAATTACACACTATAAGCAACAGAACAATTTCTAGCTGACACAGCATCTTATGGGCAAATTAAGTGTGTGCGTTCAAACAACGGAAAATAGTTTACAGGGAAACAGTACAAGAGGTTACTCAGAGAAAGAGGTATAAGGCATGAAACATCAGCACCTTATTCTCCGCACCAGAATGGAACAGCAGAACGTAATTGGCGTACATTATTCGACATGGCGAGATGTATGTTGATAGAGAGTAACCTACCTAAGACCCTGTGGACTTATGCTGTACAAGAAGCAGCTATTATCAGAAACAGATGTTACAACAAGCGCTTTAAAGCCACACCCTACCAAATGTTGAGAGGCAGAAGACCTAATCTATCACAAATGTGGCACACCATGTTATGTGTACAAACAGGGTGGAGGTAAGCTTGATACCAGAGGAGAGGAAGGAGTTTTCTTAGGACTTGATAAAAATAGTCCTGCATTCCTAATCTATTTTCCTCAAACAGGCAAAGTAGGAAGACATAGATTAATAAAGTTTGGGAGAAGAGAAATAAAACCAGAGCCACAACCGACTGCAGTTTCTGATGAAGAAAGAGACTACCTTCAGAGGAGAAAAGAGAGAAAGGAGAGGGAGAGTGAACAGACACCAACGCCACAAGACCCAGGAGAGGGTAGTAGCCAATCAGTACAACCAGAAGAAGAAACACCAGAGATGCCTAGATACCCACAAAGAGAAAGAAGAAAACCAAAATATTTGGATGATTATGAAACAAACTACAAAACAGAGAACGATGATGATGATGATCAAATACTGTGCAATCTCAATTATTGTTATATAACGATGACTGATATACCTCTGAGCTACGAGGAGGCAATACACTCACCAGAATCGAAGGAATGAACAACTGCAATGAATGAAGAAATGGAATCATTAACAGAAAATAATACATTCGCCCTGATGAAACTACCAGATGATAAAAAGACAGTGGGGGGCAAGTGGGTATATGCTGTGAAGAAAAACGTTGATGGAACTGACAAGTTCAAAGCCAGATATGTAGCTAAAGGTTTTAGCCATAAAAAGGGAGAAAGCTACAGTGAGACTTTCTCACCTACTGCCCACCTAACGAGTATAAGAATCCTTATGCAAAAAGCAGTACATGAAGGTCTGTTATTGCATCATATGGATGTTAAAACTGCCTACTTACATGCCCCGATGGACCATGAAATTTATGTGGATCAACCAGGATACGAAAAAAGTCACCACCAAATGAGAAGAAGTTAGTTTGCAGACTGAACAAATCCATATATGGTCTTAAACAAGCAGGGAGAAACTGGTATAATCTTCTGCATGATTGTCTGTGTGAAAATAGTTTTAACCAGAATACGGTGGATCATTGTGTTTACACAAGAATGAATGACTCTGGAAAGATCATTGTTTTGGTATGGGTGGATGATTTAATCATTGCAGCAGCAAACGTTAATATACTGAACCAGACGAAAGCATTACTGGCAGCTAAGTTCAGGATGAAAGACCTGGGACAGATCCAGCATTTCCTTGGCATAGACATAGAACTCAGAGATAACTATATCAAGATGTCACAAACGCAGTACATAGGAAAGATACTGGAGAGGTTTGACGTGAGAGACTGTAAACCAAGGAGTACTCCATGTGAACAGGGGGCAGAGATGGATGATAACACCACCAAACTGCAGGACATCAGGAAGTACAGAGAAGCAGTGGGAAGTTTGATATATTTATCCATTTGTACAAGACCAGACATAACATATGTAGTGAGCAGGCTTTCAAAGCATTTCTCAGAACCCTTGGAGCAACATTGGACTGCGGTCAAGCTTGTAATCAGATATCTAAAAGGCACTATAAACAAAGCACTAGTTTACCAGAAAAGTTGGGGAAAAGAACTAGGGCTACATGCATATAGTGATGCAGATTGGACATCTGATGTTAAAGACCGCCGGAGTACTACAGGATATTGCATTAGTTTAACAGAAATTGGACCAGTAATATCCTGGAAGTGTAAGAGACAACCTACCGTAGCACTATCTACATGTGAAGCAGAGTATATGGCGCTAGCAGCAACTGTGCAAGAATGTTTATACCTCTGATAACTTCTTGAACACATGGACAAGTATGCATACATTTCTTCTGCAATACATGAGGACAGTCAAGGGACTATGGCTCTAGCAAAGAATCCTGTGCAAAGACAGAGATGCAAACACGTTGATATCAAACATCACTTTATAAGACAAACTCTACAAGACAGAAAGGTTGACATGATCTATTGCTCTACAGAAGATATGATCACTGATATCACGATCAAACCAGTTACAGCAGCAAAGCTGACAAAGTTTACTGTTGTGTTATTTGGACAATGAAATGCATGAAAATAAACATCCACCGAGCAAGTGGGAGCGTTAAGTTTTAAGCTCTGATGAAATGTTTATTTGTATATTTGTAAATATGTATGCTTTTATTTGGAAAGTGAGACAAAACAGGAAATGACGTCTCAATGAGAGAGCCAATCAGCATGTGCTGTGAATGAACTTTGAACTTTGTGTTTTGTAATAAAATGGCAGCCGCGCTGGCCCACAGGGAGCGTGAGACAGTGAGTGAGAGAGGCCGTGCATGAGCAACTAGCCAACGAACCAGAGACCAGTTGTTGTGTTACAATTCTTTACTCTACCAGAGAGAACCAGAATACAGTGATTGCTTTTAACCCCAACCTGAGAGCGTCGTTTACCGGCTCCACCAGCTCTGCTCAACAGTAGAGCAGCTGCTGCTCCACATCGAGAGGAGTCAGTTGAGGTGGCTCGGTTCAAAGTCCTACTCCTGGATTCATTTGTCGTGAGGTTTTCCAGGCACGTCCAACTGGGACAAAGGAAGACCCAGGACACGCTGGAGAGACGATGTCTCACGGCTGGCCAGGGAACACCTTAAGCTTGGTTTATGCTTGCCGCATCCGCGAGACTCACACGGCTCCGCGCGGCAAAATTGTGTCATTTTAACAACCACGCCCCTCCACCGTGCCTTCGCACGGCCCAAACTTTCTGCACCGCGCACCTAGGAAATTTAATAACCGGAAAAACATGGTGGACTGGCAAGAAGTAGTTATGGCAGAGGTTCGTAAATACAGACATTTGTATGATTCAGCTCTCAGAGATCACCGTGATCAACATGTTGTTAATAATTCTTGGAGAGAAACAGCTCACACTGTCGGAAAAGACGAGGACGCTGTTAAAAAATGCTGGAATGCCATGTTGTAAACAGTAATTTTTACTTCTACTATGGTGTAGTGTTGGATGCATGCCGTAGAGCTCCATGCTGCCCCCTACAGGTTGGGAGAATATTGGCTCACCGCAGAGACGAGCCGCATGAACCATAAACGCTGCGAGTTGTGAAGCGCGTTCCATCCGCGAGCCGCATCACCAAGCGGAAAGTAAATGCATCAAGCATAAACCAAGCTTTAGGATTCCCTCAGAGGAGCTGGCCCAAGTGGCTGGGGGGAGGGACGTCTGGGCCTCTCTGCTTAGGCTACTGCCCCCACGACCTGACCTTGGATAAACGGATACGTGAAGAATTTACTGCCAGTTAAAATGATTTTAAATTGTTGTTAAAGCTGTGCCCATTTGTACAGAGAAACATATTTTGTTTTCCTTTTGTTCTTTCACTGTATCACAAATTCACCAAACCATGAAATTAAAACCAAGGAACGTACCAAACTTCTATTTTCTCTGTTATTTCCTCTATAATCTGCATCATATCTTGTCCCTGTTATTGCATTTTCACCTAACGTATGGGTGCTTTAAGAGTAAAATGTCCTATTGCATCTTAAAAGTTGCTCATGTATGCCTAATATAATGGTGACTTTCTTCTAACCTGTATAGCTGTCATCTAATTTCAGTTCATAGTTGATACTTTTGTATGCCAAAAACTATTCTTTACTATATTTGAGCACAGGATATGGAACACAAGATAATCTGATTTAGGTTTGACTGCTTAAATCTGCAAAAGAGAAGAAGCAAGCAACCAATTTATGCATATGTTTCCATTTTCCTTTTGAAACAACAAACTCCTTTATAAGAATAATTATCATGACTACAAGGGTTTAATTTAGGCTGCACAAAATATTGAGAATTCATCATCATCAGAGCATCAGTGTGCACAATATTAATATTGCAAAGGACCGCACTGAATTGCAGACACAACCTGCATGTTAAAAATTTATTTAGCAATTAGATGGACCCTTGCTGCCCTAAACACTCACCACTGATTTATCCAATGCAGGTTCAGATGATAAAATACACGGAAGGCATTGAGAGTAGTGTGATAGTAGCAAAAAAGAGAGATGTAAGCAAACTTTGTTAAATTTAAAAGATATTGAGAATGCAGTATTGAACCAAATCACAATAGCATGCCTAATATCAGGCAGAGGTAATTCATTTGCACAGATGTGTTTATTTGCATACATAAATGTGCAGTCCAATCACTCATAGAACATTCCAACACCTTGGTAAAACTGTCCATTATGGGAATATCTCCAAAGCTGACAATAAGGAGCTGCAAGGGGAGGTGTGATCTGCTGAAACATGGCCAACAAAAGCTTTCCTTCCATAGAAAAGTGGGAACCAAATGTTGGTCTTGTGTAACAAAAGTAGCAATGGTGATGCTTGTGAAACTCATTGTTTTGCTTGCTTGTCTCACTTTTTTTTTCTGCAGGATTTCAAAATGTAACACTTCAAAGCTCACCAGTGGTCAAAGTTTAACCAAGTTCAACCTTTCCTGTTCTTGAGCACAAATTGGTGATCAAACCTCACCTACTGCAAGCCAAACTCACCACAAGGCTTGATGAAAAGCTTTGGATGTGGGAAACTTACATTTGAAATATTTTTAGGAACTAAAATAATATTTCTACTATTACATTTTCACTATTGTTTATTTATGAATAGTGGTCATAATCAGATATAAATAGTGGCATATGAGATTAAGCTGTTTATATTAACCCCTGTTTTTTTTTCAGCACATGTTTGGATAGTTCATCTGAGCTATTGGGGTCACAAGTATTTTCATAATTATGTGTAGCAGAAGTTAAAAGAACATCAGTCTAGAACATAGATCCACCAACAAATACTCAACTAATGAAAAAAAACATAGTAATAGATACCATCAAGCCACCTATTCACCCTTCTGCTCTCAGGCAGAAGACTGAGCAGCCTCCGAGCCTGGACCAGGAAACAACTTTGGGTAGTGAGTGGATTAGACTCATTGTCTTTCAGTGCAGACATCCTAAACGATGATTGCAGATGCATCTTACCCATACAGTATTGTTTAAAAACATCTCACACAGCAGCTTAAAAGAACATGGAACCATTGGGACCAGCGCTCATTCAATTTCTCTTCCACCATTTCCCAGGTGATTCAGGGATTTAAACTGTGGTTTCCCTCCAGCCACAAATGTGTTTTACTAATGTCAGGGCTATTGCTACAGTCTGTAGGGCATTGGAAAGGTTAAAGCAACAGTATCAGTGAGTCACAGTACAATACAGCTGGAGTTTTTGTTTGGTCGGTGAGATAAAAGTAGTGGGTGGGTGGTGGGGAGCTCTGAGTCTAAATTTGTCCCCCTTCTCCTCCTCCTCCTCTATACTTCCTCATCTCAACTGTGTTCTGCTGTCTTGGTCAATGCAACATTAAAATAGTGTTTAAGTAAAAGTGCTCTCTTCAATAGGAATGTGGTGGGTAGACATGAAAGGCCTGGAAATACCCATTGTTCTTCATTGTCAAGTGCTGCCCTCTTCATTTGACAGAATAACATTACCATAGCAATTGAATCACCAGGCTGGTTCTTTCCATTCGGTCTCTTTCAAAACTGCTGTGGCTGATTTCTCGCCGTTCCTTGAAATCCCTTTTAAAGCTGCTCTGGATTGTTTAAAATGTCAAAATATGCAAATCAGTCCTGACCTCTTTTGAATCTTAAAACCCTACAGGAAAAAAAAATCATACATAAATTCATGTTGAGTCTGAGAAAATTAAGGAAAAGATATTCCAGATGCTTTAAAACTTTGAATTCTTCTGTTCAGATGATTTGCAAAAGCACCTACTGGTTCCACTCACTTGAAGTCTCGGAGACATTTGGGGCAACTGGTGTTTGAGCAGGCAGAGATCTAAGTACAACATGTGGCACATTAGCATTCCTAAAAGTCACACTTTAATTGGTTGCAGATTAAAGTTAATTGATTTAGCTGATAGTTTTAAAGCTCCTGAAGATAATTAAGTGCAGTGTTGAGAATTTTGATATGTTGACATTTTGAGAATGAACAACCTGTAACGTGTGGATACAACAGAGCGTTAACTAACATCTTAATCATGCAAATTGAAAAGCACGGCTGATTTAATTATCACCGGTCCAATCATTGGTCCTCATTAATTACATTGGGCTTATTTATTCATAATCACATATCTATTCCACTTACTGCCCAATTATGCAGGACAGTCTCGCAAACCCCCACTGATATAATAAACCCTAATTCCATTCCTGCTTCTTTAGAAGATCCATGTAATAGGACACAGAGGGAATGGAGGGACAAATGAGCATTCAAGGTGGAAGAGAAGCAGCTACAGGAGCCCTGATAAGGAAAAATGAATATGTATAGTGTAGTATGAGCCATAACTTTATGACCACCTGCCTTTAATAATAACTGTTGCCTGGTATGGTAACACTAAGTGTAAATGCTCCAATGAAAACTTTTTGCCAAAGCTTTGGCTACTTTATACTATTTAGGTTGCGTGTCTTTAGCCCTATCTACACACATTTCTTATCACTCATGACCGACTTTGTCTTTTGAGTGACAGCTGCCGCACAATGTAATTTAGCTTATTATTAAAATGGTGGAGAAAACAACAGCAAGTTTCTCAACAACATTTTTTTACCTGAGTACTCTGGAAAAAATAAACCAGAGTACAAACTCACTTGACAAGAATATCAATCAATCAATCTGTTTCCCCCAGCGAGAGCAGCCATCTACGGCGCTCAGCACTGTAGTCACAGGTGGGAGGGTGTTCTTGGGAGAAGTGCAGAGCACATTGACTCCTGCAGGTTTATGATCTCACCAGGCTGAAGTCCACCAATCCGAAGGGGGGATGGGGGTGGGTATGGTATGGCACTTAGGAGGATTAGGGCCATCAGACGGACATCAGGGAGGCCGGTGGGGTCGTGGGAGATTTCCGCATCTGCTGAGTAGATGGGCAGTGGAGGTCGAATTCCTTGAGTGGCCTGTGTGTTTCCACCTGGTCTGGACCGAGGTCCCTCCGTGGCTTTTACCGGTTCCTGAGGTGGATTGTTCCTTTCTTGAGCGGGGTTGCATCGGCGGTGGGGCGGGGGCTTTTGAGGTATATGTTGGGGAATGCTGGGGGGAGTATTTGCAGCTGTACTCTGATGGCTCCAAGGACCCAGAGAGTGGCAGGGTGGCAGTGGGGCTGGCAGTGCCTGCTTTGGGGTATCGATGTGGTCGTAGGATAGGGGATAGGTGCGCTGTGTTCTCTGCGGATTTGGTGGTGATTTGGTGGGCCCTGCAGTGGATTGAGGCTCAGTTGCCGTCCCACTCTGTCGTGTGCTTGGATTCTGCGGCCGCTCATTTGGCAATGAAGGGGCAGTGTTCCCGGTCTAGGCCTGACCTGAGGGTGGGGTTGGGTTTACCGGAGTGTCGCTCTGAGATTGGTCAGTTGGCTCTAAACATGTGGCAGGCCTCCTCGGATGCAGGGATGGCTGGGCAGATGTATTACGGGCTGTGGCGTCGTGTAGGTGCCCGTGGGACAGCCCTTGAGTATGAGAGGAGGGATTCTGTGGTTTCGACATGCATGAGGTTGGGACATAGCTGCCCTAGGGGAGGTTTGTTTTAATGGGTCGACATCTGGATGGTTGTTGTGCTTGCGGGGAGTGGGAAACGGTTGCTCATGTCCTTCTGCACTGTCGTCTTTATGTGGTTGAGCAGCGGGCCCTGTTTGGTTTCCTGGGGACTGTTGGTGTGACTGTGTTTGGCTTGCGTATTTCATTGGGGTTGGAAGATCGATGTGTAGAGGGGGCGCTTTTGGCTTTTCTACAAAGGGTTGGCGTGTACGGGAGGTTGTGAATTTGGGCTATTGGCCATTGTTGTTGGGGCAGCAATACGCCTTGAAGGCGTCTAGCCTGCAGTGTCTCCCATTGAAGAAGAAGAAGAAGATGGACGTCAGCTGATTCCATTAATGGAGTGGTAAACTGACCACATGCTCTCCAGTTGTGCTTCCCTTCGTGCCAAGTACTCACCTGTGATTCTCTTTGTTCCTCGCAGCAATCTCTTCCGTGTCTTTTAAAGACCCAGGATGCTCCTCGTCAGTTCATACATCCAAGTTCTCTTGGGGCGACGGTGGCACAGGAGTTAAGTGCTCGCCCCGTAATAGGAAGGTTGCAGGTTCGAGCCCCACTCAGTCTGTCGCTGTCATTGTGTCCTTGGGCAAGACACTTAACCCACGTTGCCTGCTGGTGGTGGTCGGAGGGACCGGTGGCGCCAGTGCGCGGCAGCCTCGCCTCTGTCAGTGCGCCCTAGGGCAGCTGTGGCTACATTGTAGCTCATCCCCACCAGTGTGTGAGTGTGTGAATGAGTGTGTGAATGGGTGAATGGCTGATTGTGTTGTAAAGTGCCTTGAGGGGTTCCAGGACTCTAGAAGGCGCTATATCAAATACAGGCCATTTACCATTTACCATTCTCCACGTCTTCACTGTTTGGACGTCTATCTCCCCAGGTGTGGCCGCTCCTCTCTCTGCCGCTGCAAAAGCTCCAGCACTGGATTCTGCCAAGCCGCTCAGCTCTCCTGTAAAAAGAACACACCACTAAACCACCACGCAGCTCTCACAAACTTCAACCATCCTGAATACTCACCTCTCCCTCAGGACCGGTCCGCAGATCTAGTGAATTATCAATTCCAATTAATCCTGCTAAAGATCACTTAGTTCGTTTCTACACATATTTGAATCCTCACTTTCTTTTGGTCTCTCAATTCCTTTTCTGGGACACCTGAATTTTTTCTTGTCACAAAAACACTGCTAGAACACAAACACTGATAACATCAGTCATAACAGCCCCACAAACATAATAATAATAGAGTGTACCAATACTGTGTATACTTGATATGATGTTCTTGAATGAATCAAACCTTTTGGATGGCTTGTATTTTAATTCAGTTGTATTGTACAGCAGTTCAGTCAGCTGTCATGCTGTGTTTGAAATGTGCTCTAGAAAAAAAATTGGTATGGTTTGGTAGGGTAGGTTGGGGTATGGCTTGGTATGGTAGGGTATGGTTTGGTTTAATTTGGTTTGGTATGGCATGGCATGGCATGGTACAGTACGGTACAGTTTGGTTTGGTATGGAGTGGTGTGGTATTGAATGGTATCCTATGGTACTGCTCTTCCCTGCGAACAATGACAAGTTCTATCAGAGAGACATATATTTGTCTTTAACTAAAAGAATATTGTAAAACAATAGTGTTTAGCACACAATAAACACTTCTAGTGTCACCAATAAGTAATGTGTATTTTTATAGTGTGTTGTTGTTGTTAATGCCCTGCCACTGGGAGAAACAAAGCATCCATCTTGTGAGCAAAACAAATGTTGTGCCGATGCAACCAGATAATTGGTGCTTTGGATTTTCCTGCCAACTCGCCTCTGCTTCATATTTAGTCTGGCTTATTTTTTCTAGGTTTAGTTTCCTGTTTGCTTAGGGTAGAGGGTGGTCACCATGTGGGCTGGTCTAGGTGATCTATCTCCATTGTTCATTTTGGCCAGTCCATCCTCTGTTTTTATAGGTTTGGTGGACTGGACTGGACCATGAGGGATTCACCCTTGTGAGTTTCTGGAGGAACTCTTTGGAGGGGAGAGGTGTTGCGGCCCTGCCACTGGGAGAAACCATGCATCCATCTTGTGAGCAAACAAATGTTGCTATGCCAGTGCTACCAGCTGATTGGTTATTCAAATTTTCCTGCTGACGCCACTCTGATTCATCATTGGTCTGGCTGTGTTTAACCAGCAATGAGGGGCTATTATTGCTATGAGGGGCTGCAGCATAAAAGGTTGCTTGGTGCACCTTCAGAGAGAGATGAGACTATTGAGAGAGAACACCTTTTGGAGCTTTGGCCTGTGTGGCATTTTTGGCGAGGCCTTTTGAAGGCAGATATTTCATAAAAATACTCTTTAACTTGCACCATGTGTCCAGTCCTCCTTATGTTTGCGGTCCCATGAGCTGGGTTGTAACAGGTGTAAAGAAACTACATGCAGCGCAGGGTAGTTTGCATGCAAATTTAAATGCATGGGAGCAAAGTGGCAGTTATGCATAGAATGATTTCTGTTTGAAAATTACTAGATTAAAAGTAGAATTAAAATTTAGTGAAGGTACAAACTGACCAGCATTGTTTGCACAATAGAGGAAGTCTGTTGACTTGGTTTACTCGGTTCTTGGTACCTGGTGAAATTGGAGGCATGAATACGTCAGACTCTTCAGGAGTTTGACATGTTCTGAAAGCCTGTTTGAAAACAGCCATTTCTAAGTAGTGTCTGGTAAGTACCAGTGCTGCACTGCTACTGCTGGGTGGTACTGTTACTATGTGGAGGCTGTGAAACATTAGCTATAGGTGCCAACTGTAAAAGTAATGCTTCTGTGAATGCAAGAATCCTGGGTTTTGTCAGCAGCATGATGCAATGTACTGTAAAGAAACATGTTGTTTAACTCATCACTGGTCAGAAACTTATGGCTAGTAAATTGAGATGACCATAAAAAATGAGTATATACATTTGTAAGAAATAATCTGAAGGAACAGATGGGAACTTTCTGAACTGGCTGTTTCTGTTGCTTTTTCATGAAGTCCTTAAAGCTGCTTTTCGGAGTTTTCTTCAGAAATTATGTATGATTTGCCAGAAATCCGGAAAAAGGGATTATGTTATCATGTACTGTGATATAATATAAGCAATATGTCTTTTTTATTTATTTTATTTATTTATTTATTTTTGCTAAGCACACCCCCTGCCCGGCAGAGCTCTGTGCAATAGGGAACTGAGCGCTGACCAGAACTAACCAATAGCATTAGACTACCGCTTAGACGCTTCACATTTAAGGAATACCTCGGCTGATGCAGAGTTGCTGACCTTTTCACGGACAAGAAAGCCTCTAAAATATAAACATAAGAAAACACAACAGGACATGAGAATAATACTCGTAAAACGTGTTTTAGCTCTGTTTGTCGGCTACAGAAGCACATTTATAAACAGACACATGAAGTCGTCTTCTTAAAAAAACAAACAGTGGTTTTGTGTGATATGCTTGTCAGCCACTAGATGGTGGCATTGGATAAGAGAAATCCTCCGGAAAGAAGCTTTAAGTCCCAACAGGCCTGTATCAGCTGCTTAATCAATCAATCAATCAAAGCTTTATTTATAAAGCACCTTCCGCGACCCTTTCGGGAAGCCCAAGGCACTGAACATGGTACATGAGAAATGTGAAACATGATGAATAAATCGATAATAAAAGCAATTCAAATGCAAATGCCAATGCAAAAAAGGTAAAACATTCAAATAGAAAACAAATGGGTAAAACAAGGGATAGAAAGACCAATGAAAACAGGGAAATAAAATCTACATAAAAGAGGGCCAAATTCAAACACGTTCAGGGAACGCCAAGCGAAGGAGGTGGATTTTTAAAGGCTGGCAGAGATGGGGAGGGTGGCAACTGGTTCCATAGTGACGGTGCTAGGACTGAGAAAGCCCGGTCTCCGCGAGTACGACACCTAGAACGAGGGACAGCGAGCAGGCCTTGGTCAGAGGAGCGCAGAGCGCCTGATGGGGAGTGTCTGTTCAGGTGTGGCCAGATAGGGGGAGCAACAAACTGGAAGAAATTGTAAACAAAGTGTCTGAAATGTCAGCCAACAATGAGCTGCTGACTAGAAAATAATCCAAACGTGAATGAGAGTGATGGACGTGCGAAAAAAAAGTATACTCTCTACGGTTAGGATGAAGAGATCGCCATGCATCACAAAGCCCATAATCACTCATGTACTGTTTAACTATGTTAGTGGATTGCCAATTGCGCTGAGTCCCAGCTGTACTGAGCCAGTCTGTTAAGGAATTCATCCAAAAATTAAAATCACCTCCAAGTATAAGTGGACAGTCCAAGTGTTCGGAGAGTACAGAGAAAAAATTATGAAAGAATGGAGGGTCATCAATATTTGGACAGTATATGCTGACGATACATAAGCGTTGGTTCTGTACAGATAATTTTAACATTATAAATCTACCCTCTGGATCAGAAACTGTGTCCAATACTGTGAAATTGATGTTTTTGTGTATTAAAATAGCTACACCTCTTTGCCTAGAGTTATAGCAGGCAGAGAACATGCTGGGAAACTCAGGTGTATTAAGTTCATCTGCGGATGTGGCAGATCTATGAGTCTCTTGTAACAATATTACGTCTGCTTGCACTCTCTTTAGCTGATCAAAAATCTTTAATCTTTTCTCTATGGAGCCAGCTCCATGTACGTTCCATGAGACAAATCTTAGTGCACCCATATATGTGTGTGTGAGTAGCTAAAATATGACGCCTTCATGTGAATAAGATGGAATAAGTATATAAATGTATAAATAGTATGTTAATAAATAACAAAAAAGTAAATAATAATAATAATAATAATAATAATAATAATAATAATAATAATAATAATAATAATAATAATAATAATAATAAAGATCCAACAGTGTTTGTGGTTGTATTATTTGACGCATAAATTATGACATTTCAGACACTGAGATACACCCCATAGTTGTCAGCGACCATGCTCCAGTTTCTTTAACTCTGGTAAATAAAAAGACAATTCCACCAAGCAAAAACTGGAGGTTTAATACATCACTGCTTAAAGACGAAGGTTTTATAGAATTTTTTAAAAAGGAGTGGGGTTTATATTTAGAACATAATGACCTGCCTGGAACATCAGCATCTATTCTTTGGGAGGCAGGAAAGGCAGTGATGAGAGGTAAAATAATCTCTTTCTCATCACATAAGAAAAAAACGGAAAACAAACGTATTCAGGAGTTAGAAGAAATCATCAAGTCTTTAGAGGCGTCCACAGAAGAAGAGTTAATGAGCAAATTACGTAAAGCTAAATTAGAACTTCATGGAATTATTGACAAAAAGACACAATTTTTAGCACAAAGACTATGAATAGAAAACTTTGAACATAGTAATAAATCAGGTAAATTCTTAGCTAGCCAATTAAAAATAAATAAAGAGAAAACTACCATATCTGCTGTTAAAGACTCAACCGGGAATATAGTATATGACCCTGAAAGAATAAACAACACCTTCAGAGACTTTTACCAAACGTTGTACTCACCACAGATAAACCCATCAGATAATGAGATCAATGAGTTCCTTGACAGGATAACACTTCCTAAATTATCAGACAGCCAAGTTACAGTCCTGGACTCGCCACTAACATCAGCGGAGCTCCAGGAAGCCCTTAAATCCATGACGAATAGGAAAGCTCCAGGTCCAGACGGGTTCCCAGTTGAAATTCTACAAAGAATTCTGGATCATTCTGGCTCCAATATTTTTCCGAATGGTGAGGGAAATCGAAGATTGCAGCAGATTACAGCCAAACATGAATTCAGCCAATATTAGTCTCTTGTTAAAACCAGGCAAAGACCCAGCATTTCCTACCAGCTATCGCCCAATTTCTCTTATTAATGTTGATCTCAAAATAATTTGTAAAGCCCTGGCCAAAAGATTAGAGATGGTAACCCCCTTCATAATACACCCTGACCAAACTGGTTTCATTAAGGGTAGACAATCACCCACAAATTCACGTAGATTACTTAATTGGATAGATTTCTCTTACAGTAGAAACATAGAAACTAGTATATTATCTCTAGATGCAGAAAAAGCTTTTGATAGAGTTAACTGGAAGTTCTTATTTGCAACTTTACATAAATTTGGTTTTGGGAACTTCTTCCTAAACTGGATACAAACATTATACAGTTCACCAACAGCACGTGTCAGGACAAACGACCAAATGTCAGCTAGCTTCTGTCTTAAGAGGGGGACCAGGCAGGGATGCCCACTCTCCCCCTCACTATTTGCTATCTTTATTGAACCACTAGCAGCAGCAATTAGGCAAACAACAGATATTAAAGGGATAAAGTGTAAGAAAATAGAACATAAGATCAGTCTTTATGCAGATGATGTTTTACTCTTTCTCCAGAATTCTCAATCCTCTCTCTCCCAAGCAATAGAACTGATAAACTCTTTTTCCAGAGTTTCAGATTACTCTATAAACTGGTTAAAATCCACAGTTCTACCAATTAATTTCTCATTTGTCAATTTGCTTAATACACAATTGGAGTCAGGGAATATCACATACCTGGGAATTAATATCTCTCCCAAGTTAGCAGATCTAACCAAACTAAACTACATCCCACTTTTAAGGAAAGTGGAAGATGATCTTGCAAGATGGAAATCCTTACCAATATCACTCATGGGGAGAGTTGCTACAATTAAAATGATGGTCTTACCCAGAATAAATTACTTATTCTCGATGATCCCAAACAAACCTCTAGCTGACTGGTTTAAATCTCTGGACTCCTCAATTACTAAATTCCTTTGGCAGGATAAACCTCCACGAATTAGCTTAAAAACGCTTCAGAAGACCAAAGACAGAGGAGGACTGGATTTACCCAACTTTTATTATTATTTCTTAGCCAACAGGCTGCAATATATACCAAGATGGTTGCAAGATAACCCATTAGACGAGTCCTGGTTAGATATAGAACAGACACTTTGCAATATGATAGAGCTTTCAGACTTACCATTTATTAGCCCAAGCATAAGAAAACATGAAAGCTTCAAAAGTATTAGTATCAGCACCTCTCTGAGAGCATGGTGTGAGTATCTTAAAATGACAGAGTCTTCACTAGTACCATGCAGACGCACACCTATCTGGAATAATCCTGACATTTTGCAAAACAACAAAATGATGAACCTTCCGGATTGGAAAAATAAAGGAATCCTATACCTGGAACACATATATGAAGGATTGGACTTCATCCCATTTAATCAAATAGTCTCCCAATTTGGAATGGATAAGAATAGCTTTTTAGAATATCACCAAATTAAATCTGTAGTCAAACAAAAATTTAAGCTCAATAAAATAGAATTACAAACACCACCAAGGGTATTAGACTTTTATAATCTCAAACCCCCAAACTACTGTCTAAAGTATATAAGACACTGTCCAAAATAGACGATAAAATTGCAATCCCTACTGAAAAATGGGAGGTGGATCTATCAGTTAGCTTTGACCAGGACTTCTGGTCCCAAACTTGTTTAAAAACTTTTAAAATGATCAGACACCCCAATTTACAATTAATTCAGTACAAAATTCTACACAGAGTACACTATACAGGTCATCGGATGTTCAAGATGGGGTTTGTGTCGTCTGACACCTGTACACACTGCACAAACAACATTTCTGACAATTACATTCATGCACTGTGGTCCTGCCCACCTGTCCAGGAATTTTGGGGTAGAGTATGTGAGGATCTGTCAAAATGTCTGAAATGTCATATCCCAACTTCCCCCTCTTTTTGTTTACTGGGACAGCTGCACGATGTCCCGATTGCAACATCTTTGGTTCACGTGGTTCTGACTGCCATATGCATCGCTAAGAAAACTATCCTCTTAAATTGGAAAAATAGAGAAAGTCTCTGCATTAACCAGTATAGAAATCTTTTGTTAGATCATATTGCACTTGATATAGCCTCTGCTTCCACTTCAGATGAATCTCTCTGGGCTCCTTTGATCGGTTCCATCACATAGCGAGGGTGGGGGGCCATTGATGTTGTCCTGCGGGATGGTGTGGGTGGGGGGGTGTGGGGTCTGAGTTTGGAGTATCCGGATGTTCCCTGGAGGTGGGTTCACTGGGGGTGTCTGGGACTGGGGGGCTGTTGCCCCCCTCTGGAGGTGCTTGGGTTGCCTCGGGGGGTGGACTGCTGGTGGTTGTGAGTGGGGCCCCTTGGGGATCTTGGCGGCGGCCATGGGTCACTGCCTGGCGGCTGCAATGCCCCTGGGCGGGTCTGGTTGGGGGCCTGGGGGCTCGGGGTTTGGGGGTGGCCGGCCCCGTGTGGGGATCTGGGCGGGGCCTTGGGGGTCGGGTCCTGACATGTATGCTGCCGGGAAGAAGGCAGGAACACTCAGCAGTGCCTGGCCCGGGCTCGGGGGCATCAGGTAGACCTTGGCTCCTCTGCTGTTCCATCACAGGGGAGGGGGAGGTCCAGGACGGGGAGGACCAAACCTTACCTGGATGTCCCATGTCTTATATATTCTGGAAGTTGTGCAAATGCAGGGGTGGGCATAGATATTCTGCTGGGATGGGGCTGGGTTGGTGCCCTCGGACTCCGTGAGGCTCTGTAATGCTGCTGCTTTGGGCCCTGGCAGGATGGGCTGGGGTCTCCATGCCCTGGGTGGCAGTTTGACAACAGAGGTGCCTATTGGGGCCAGTAGGGGAGCTGGCTCCCTGGAGGGCTAAGCCCAACCAGCCATTCCTCCCCATCCCCGCATATTTCTCTCCTCCTGCTCCCTCACATCATCACACAAACATACACATAGGACCTTGGGGGGTGGGCAAGTCAGGGAGTGTGGGTATGGACCCCATTTCCGCATTCCTGTGGCAACCTGCCCCCCAATTTTATTTGCACCTTATACACTTCCACTGACAACATTCCACACAAACACACACTTAGGGCCTTGGGAGTGAGCACATTCAATGGCATTTGGCAGGGGGATATTTCAGCCTCCTCCCGAGTGCCGGTGCCCACTTCCAATTTTAAACCGCACTTAGACACTGATGGCTGAGGGTGTAAGTGGGGTGGTGCGGTGGCATCAGCTGGCATATGCTGGATGATGCCCGCACTGCCCACTCACCACAGCCATGGAATACACCTCATGATCACACAACACTATATTGGAGCAGGTGGAGGGAGACTAGGGGTCTAAGCTACCTCTGTTGTTGCTAGGCTTCCTGGGGCTGGAGGCTAGGAGGGAGATCTGGCCGTCTGGTTGGGGTCTGGGGTGGTGGGTTGCTGTGCTCAGCGTTGGGCGGGGGAGCCTGCTCATCAGCACCCCAGCAGAAAGGGTCAAACTCTGGTTACCAGTGATGGTTGTACCCAATGTGCAGCAGTACCGGGACCAGAGTTAATAGGGTGTGTATGGGGAGCATGAGTGAGTGTCCGGCGTGCATTTTTGTAAGTCTTGGGTTGTATGTGCATGTGTGAGCATGAGGGAGGGAGTGTATGACTGTGTTTGTGTATGACTGTATATGTCAGGTGGGGCCTTTGGGTCCTCCCCTCTCCTGGAACTTCTCTTGATGATATAGATCTTTGTCCCCCCTCCCCCTGCCACACCTGGTGTGGGGGCTTGTGCCATGGTCTGCCTGAGTGTTCGTGGCAACCGGGTCTGGGGCTTTAAGATTTTGGCATCTGCCTTATAGATCCCGGTGGCTGCCTGGTGGGGTCTGGGTCCCTGGGCTCTGCTGGGTCCCCGGCGGGGGTGGTCACCCCTGGGTCCCGGGTCAATGGGTCCCGGGCTCGGCCGGCTAGGGGGTGGGAGGCTGCGGGCGGGCCTGTGGGCTTGCCGCTGATATCTCCAGGGACTCTGCCGGCTGCTGGTTGTGGCCCCCCGGGGCGATCCTCTGTGCCTCTCGAGGGGGGCGGGGGCCTTTCTGGTTGCAGTCTCCTTGGGGTTCCTGCATTCTGGGGCAACACCTGGATCTCTGGGACTTGGAGCTCCCCCCGTCTCCTGCGCATCTTTGGGGGGCGGATCTGTGGTCCCTCACACTCTCTGTTGGACGCTCCTATAGAGAAACCTTAAATAAACAAGCGCGTGTACACACACAGGTGCTCACATGGTGCTCTCAAAAGTATGGGCTTGGGCACGTTCAACACATGTCTTAAGACTATGGGGGGGCACTTAATGCATTGTGATTTATTATCGTGATTCTTCAGTTAAGCAATGTTGATTATATATATATATATATATATATATATATATATATATATATATATATATATATATATATATATATTGTTTTTTTTTTGGGTTTTTTTCATCAAGTTGACGCAGTGATAGGTAGATCTTGTTGTATTGTTGTTGTGTCCCTTTTTTGTGTCCTTTTGTTTTTTTTGTCTTTTTCTGCAGGTTTAGAAGCAGACTCTTGTTCATTGTTTATTTTTGTGGAACCCCCCCCCCCCCCCTCTCTCTCTCTCCACCTTTTCTCTTCCTTTCTCTTTCACCTCTGTCTCCGTGTCTGGTCGGAATTACAAAGCATTCAACAACAATAACAATAAAGTTTTAAGTATCAGGCGTGACATTAAAAGCTAACACTTTGATGCTCCACCTGAGAATAAATCTGTAAGGCTTGTCACCAGCATTCAGACATCAATTCTGCTTGCTTCACAGCCAGACAGGACACGGTAAAAAAAAAAAAAAAAATTGTAAACAAAGACGAGGAGTTTAAAGTGTGAATGATAACAGACCAGAAGCCAGTGCAGGGAGGCCAGAACCGGACCGATGTGGTCCCGTTTCCTGGTCCCAGTCGGGAACCTGGCTGTGCTGTTCTGCAAAACCTGTAGGCGACGCAGTGATGACTGACACAACCCTGCATAGAGAGAGTTGCAGTAATCAAGCCTAGAAATTACAAAGGCATGGAGTACCCGCTCCAGGTGGGCTCTTGACAGCATAGGCTTGATTTTTGCAAGGCGTCTCAGGTGAAAGAAACTGGACCGGATCACAGAGTTGATGTGAGCATCAAATGTATGTCCAGCATCAATTTTCACCCCCAGACTGGTGACAACTGGTTTTGAGTATGGAGAAAGAGGGCCAAGATCAACATAACGACCCACAGCCCAGCTGTTGGGGTGAAAAGCAATGAGCTCTGTCTTTCCCTCATTCCGATGCAGATAGTTTTTTCAGTGGTCCTTCACTGAAAAAACATTTTGTAATTATTATTTCTGATTATAATCGGTCACTCTTAGTTTTTCATGCAGGTTCAACTTGAAAATAATCTCCTACACCTATCTCCTGCTATAGCTTTGAGAGAAAATAGATGGTGAAGCTCTAGGATTTAAAAAGCCTGACAGATATACCGTAAATCCTCTAATACAGGCCGGTATTCAATTAAAGGCCGGGTCTCCAATTTTGGCCTGTGTCGGAGTCGGCGGAGGTGAATAATGGCCGGTCTCTTATTGTGGCCGGGCTGAATGTGGTAACAAGCAAGTACGGGGGGCGGTTGTGTCATCGTCTCACTTTTGATTTGCCAGTGATAGACCGTGAGGGTAACTTTAACCGTGCGGAGACAAGAGGAGGCGAAAATTTGATATCAAGTTCAAAGAGAACGTGCTGACTTTGCTGCAGAACACTCTGGGGAGCAGTAGCAGGGGTTGTATGAACTAGTCGACTTCACTATAGTGACTTTTTATGCCTGTCGTTGACTAGTCGCTGTCACGTGATAATGACCGGCAAGATGCAGCCCTCGGAAATGACAGCAGCCTGCTGTCAGCAGGTGACAAGCTCCTGCGCTCGGGGGGGCAACGCGCTGTGCCAGAGCGTCGGTACTGACACGCAATCGTTCATGTCGGTTCATTTCCTTTAATGTTTTCTGTCTTTTATTTGCGCCTGATGTGTTTCGCTGCTGTGGAGCGGGGCACATCACCTTGTCCTCTGACGCACCGATCACTGATGCGGCCGCCAAGCAGAGAGCACTCCGCTGTTTTTGCGGTTGGTAGATATGCCTCCTGAGCACGGCCACAGTAACAATCAGGTGTCACTACCTCAAAAACTAATTTAACACGCGATCGTTCATGTCGGTTCATTTCCTTTGATGTTTTCTGTCTTTTATTTGCACCTGATGCGTTTCGCTGTGCAGCGGGGCGCATCAACTTGTCATTTGGTGACGCACCGATCACTGATGCGGCCGCCAAGCAGCGAGCACTCCGCTGTTTTTGCAGTCGGTAAATCTTTTAGAACTGCAGTTCAAAGGTAACTCATAAGGTGAATATATGAACCCAGGTAGCAGTTTTTCTTTAGGATTGAGAGGAGATGCAGGAAGATAATAAACAGACAGGACAGAAAAATAGTCAAATAAAAACAAGTTAGTTTTCGTACCTGGTGGTTGCAACAAACAGACACCATTGAAGGTAATCAGAAGTGAGGAACAGAAAATGAAATAATTATTTTAATGTTTAGAGCAGCAGGAACTCTGAGAGGCTGCAGGCGCATCAGTGAGTTTGCGGCCACTGCGCAGGGGGAGGGGGAGAGGGCTGAAGCAGAAACTACCGATGTTAAAAGAAATGTGTTTAACTTTGAAAATGTGGGCGCAATATTAATTGTCAAAAACTCAATCGAACCATTAGTTCATTTTGCTCAAATAGAAATAGAGGCCTGCCTCTTCCAATAAAGGCCTGGAGCTTGATGAGCTTGAGTCAAATACAGGCCCGGGCCTGTATTAGAGTATTTACGGTATGTCACACAGTCTCTAACATTCATGGACTCACCCATCATGAGTCACGATGAGGAAGGTTGTTGTTGGTTTTGCGTCCAGGAAACAGCAGAGAGTGTCTCTGCTAGTAGAAGCTAACCATTAGGATTAGCAACTCCACCACACAGCAGAACTCCTTCAGGCTTGCTGTTATATCCATTCCATTTTCTTCCATTTATCCGGAGTCGGGTCACGGGGGCAGTAGCCTAAGGCTATTATATGTAGGGATAAAACATATACATTGCAGAGCAAATGGAGTCGGTGGTGGAGCTGTGATGTTTTCATTAGTTAAAGTTAAAGTTAAAGTCCCATTAGTTGTCACACACACTGATGTGTGTGTGAAATTTGTTCTCTGCATTTGACCCATCCCCTGGGGGAGCGGTGAGCTGCAGACACAGCCGCGCTCGGGAACCATTTGGTGGTTTAACCCCCAATCCAACCCTTAATGCTGAGTGCCAAGCAGGGAGGCATTGGGTCCCATTTTTTCAAAGTCTTTGGTATGACTCGGCCAGGAATTGAACCCTGATCTCCCAGTCTCAGGGCGGACACTCTACCACTAGGCCACTGAGCATTAGAGGCATGATGCCCATATATCAGGCAATAAGACCACTAATTCTGTCGTGTTTAATTCAACTTCTTTGCAAATCAAAGCTTGCTAATATTGTTCATTGTCTCCTGTTGCCTCTCTTTGTTTTACACCATCAATACTATCAGTACACCAGCAGCAGCCTGACGCATTGAGTGCGTTTACATGCAGCCAGTAACCCTTTTAAAACCCGAATATTCACAATAACCCGGTTCTGCAGGTCCATGTAAACACCGCCAAAAACCCAGATATGCTCGTAACCGGGTTTTTAAAAACCTGGTTACTACACCTGGGGTAACCCTTTTCTAACCCGAATGTTTGGTCGTGTAAATGCATATCGGGATATCCCCATCAAAGCGTGTGTTTTGCGCATGCTCTGTTCGCAAGGAATCTTGGTCTTCTGAGTAGCGAGACGTCTTGTATGCGCCAGAACACTGGGAGTAAACAACAAGTTGGGAGCAACATGGTGAGTCGCGGCACAGCACCACACTTTTGGAGTGACGAGGAAACTAAAGTGCAAACAAACACGGTCGCTATCTCTTCCGAACTGGGAAACATGTTGTTTTCACAGATAACGGAACAAGAAGAACCGGAAATGACACATATTGCGTCTGGACGTAGTCCATACGTCCTCCTGACGCTCAGTGTTGTGCCTGAACGAGTTCATGAACGATCGTTCAATATTTTTGGAGAACGTTAACTGAACTCGCTCCATTTTGGTCTGATGAACGTTATCGTGAACGCGCTCATTCTGCCGTTTGTGAACGCCGCTCTGAACGCAGTTCAGCTTGATTCAAGAAGGTGCCAGATTGACAAGGCGCCTTTCATACAAATGTTTGTCTAAAGCCATGCTGGCTAAAAGAGGGAAAATATCAGATCTGGCAACCCAAGTCATCGAGTAACACCGCGCCTGCATGAAAATACGGAGGGAGATTCAGTGATTGTAGCGACATGCAGCCAGCTAGCGTCAATGAGCAAAGCAGCCTCTTCGTATGAGCACCTTAAAGAGTTTTTTGAAAAGGTCAGTGATGATCCAGATGGGAAAAATATTACATTTCTGTTTAAACTTTGCCCGCCAGGTTTCAAGAAGTAACTCTGAACATCAACAACGTCAAAATCAAACTTGAAACGGCACGTTGAAGTAAAGCACCCGGCTAGCCTTTCAAGATATATGCAAGTTATTAAACAATCAAAAGACACGGCCACGACGAGCGGCTCTTCTACCACCCAAAACCAGATAACGGCATACAGTAGCAGTAGCTGTGTTTTCATTTCCCAGCCGCAGGTAGACAACCTAATATTGCAGTATATCATCAGAGACCTGCAGCCTTTAAGAACAGTGGAAAGCCCCGCATTCATAAACCTGATTTATGATTTTGAATTAATAATTCCTCATTAAAAAAGATTCAAACTGCAAATCTTTCCTCGTGCTTTTGGGAATGTAGGAGTAAAAGCTGCAGCTGGGTAAGTGTGTGGACTGAATGGGTAGCAACAATTTGAATATACCAGGATTCTGAGGGTAATATCTCACTACAGCATAGTGGGTGGAATAAAGAACTATGAACTAGTTCATTTTAGGAACTATGAACTTAGTTCAAAAATATGAATTATGAACTTTGAACTGAACTAGTTCATTTTAAACTGCATGAACTGAACTTTGAACTAGTTCACAAATACTGTGAACTTTCCCAACACTGCTGACGCTACCCCAACGTCCGCATTTAAATTGGGTTATGCAAGTTAGGGGTAACTCTTTCTATTCATGCTTGTAAACGGGTTATTCTGATCAAAGCAGAAACCCGAATACTGACCTTAACCCGATTATAACCCTGATGTTGGCTGCATGTAAACGTAATCAGTGATACAAGGCAGGATGGAGCCATGCTTTCATGTTGGTGAAACCAAATTCTCACACTACCATCTGAATGTTGTCGCTGAAAGCCAGACTCATCAAAGGGCTTGTATTTAAATGTCACCTTATAGAGCTCTATGACCCCCCAAGGTGCTTTACAACACAGTCATTTACCCAATCAGACACACATTCACACACTGGTGGTGATGAACTTCAATGTAGCCACAGCTGCCCTGGGGAGTGCTGCATGAAGTGAGGCTGCTGTACAGAGGCACCACTGGAAGTTTTAGTCAATCACCAGCAGGCAAGGGGGATGAAGTGTCTTGCCCAAGCACAAAACAACTGCGACAGATTTAAGAGGGCTTGAACTTGCAACCCTCCATTTAAAGGACAGACACTTAACTCCTCCTCCGCCATCCCCCATCAGACCAGGGAAGGACTTTCCAGTCTCCTCTGGTCCAGTTCTGGTCATCCTGTGTGAACTGTAGCCTCAGGTTCCTGTACTCAGCTGACAGGAGAGACACCTGGTGTGGTCTTCTGCTGCTGGACTCCATCAAAGTTTAAAGTCCTCTTAAGAGTTTTACATGTTCTGCTTTTCATCATCTGTAACCCCAGCTGTTTCTGATCCTCAGACCTGCCTCCCTGGTACCAACAACCATGTTGTTATGTTCAAAGTCACTTCAGTCTCCTTTCTCTTCCATTCTGATGCTAACTTCAACTACAAAAAGTTGTCTTTATGCCTAGAAAAGGAGCTGCTCATATCCAATTGGCTGATTAGATATTTGTGTCAACAGGCATACTTCATCAAAAGGCTGTTGAGAGATCTATCAATCCTGTTCTCCGTGCGTCCCTGAACAAGACAAAGCAGGTACAGAAAAATCACTGAATGGATGAGTTTTGATGAATTATGATTTATATATGAAACCAATATTTGTGCAGACATGAGTAGAACAATGAACAAACACTCCACTCTGTTAGACCTTCCTGAATTTATTAAAACATATTTGTTGACATTTTAAGAGGGTTTTCACAGAAAATTTATTTTGTCTTTTAAAATTAGCTACGGCCTTCAAAACAGCAAATTATTTGAGTAAATATAAAAGTACTCTTTAAAAACATTCTGCTTGCACTCTAAACTTGAAATTATGAGCTTTTATCATTTTCACCATGAACAAAGTTGTATCAGAACTTTATTTATAAAAGCTCTAACACATCAACTCATTCACATTGAGTTTTTGGAAAATGAAGGCAGCAGAAAGATGTTATTTTACATTAAACTTGATGTTTGCCAGAGGACGAAGACAAGTACTCACTGATTACATGAAGAAACACATCCATAGACATCGATGTTCATAAGTAATGGACTGAGTGGTGTTGTAATGATGCTTTGCCTTTAACCCTTACCCAATGTTTAAATTTTCTAACGTTAAAGTCATTAGAGCACAAAAAAATGCACTTAGAAAGCTTCCTTTAGAAATATTATATAATATTTCATAAGTCCCAATTTTTTTACATGAATTTCATCCTTGGCTTCAGCCCTAACAAAATATAATAAAATATGTGTGTGTTTCTCAGATTTAACCCCTTCATTGCCAGGTTTATTAGCAAAACCCGAAGTTTGAAAACTGTACAAAAAATGAAAAAATCAAATCATTTTTTGTGTGTTATTTCCAGATGACCTTTTTTGTGGGTAAGTTGTCACAGCCTTGGAGTGTCACAAATAGGCATAAAAATATTTTTTGCTCACTTTGTAGTTTTTGTGTAATGTCATATTTTCTAAAATACTCACGTTAAAGCAAAAAAATGCACTTAGAAAGCTTCCTTTAGAAATATTATATAATATTTCATAAGTCCCAATTTTTTTACATGGTGTTCATTAAGAACAATAGCCACTTGGTTAACAGGAATGAGAAATGTGTTCGGCCATTTATTGTTAGGCCACCAGCAGAAGATCATAGACAGGCTACTTGTTTAATTAAAGAGCTGTGACAGTAACAGCTGGCTGAAACCTTTATAGAAAGCAAACTGAAGTGTGCTTGTCTTTTACCTGAAATTTGTTCAAAATAAACTTGTCCATATTTTGGTAGTATAGTAGTGACAGATAACAGTTGCTAATACTTACTTTTAGCCAGAGGTTACAGTCATCTCAAGCTGTCAGCATGTCCATTCACAAGTGCTATCAAGAAAGAAATTAATTGTCTTAATGTTTCACTTGCTTTAATAAACAACACTTCATAAATCTTTTCATGTAAACAAAAACATGCATTGGCTTCACTCAAGGTGTTAGTACTGAATTAGTCAAAGTTTCTTCTAATGGTACCCAAAAATGGCATCTACACGCAGATCTACAGATATAAAACAGTCGTACAAAAATAATCAAAGCATAGGAAAGTGGTTCTTACTGTAACCATTTAAATGTGTGGAACACAGAAAAATATTTTTTAATTATTATTTCTGTTCATAACAGGTCACTGGGTTTTTAATGCAGGTTCAACATGAAAACAATCTTCTACACCTATCTCCTGCGTTAACTTCTTATTGAAAATATATGGTGAAATGCTAAGATTTGAAAATCCTCACAGATCTATGTCACACTGAACATTTGCATTCATGGCGCATTTTGGTTCATGCACGCTTGCTCACAGGAAGACATTTGCTTTTGCAGCATGGAGAGAGAGCGGAGAGTGTCTTGGTGTTAGTGATTTTGCACCATGGCTGAACACGTTCAGTTAGCCAGTCAGAAGCAAAGTGTGTGCACATCTTTAATAAAAATCAGTATTCCTGCTGTTTTCAGCCCACCTCTGCACAAGAAAACTGCTGTACCTCAGAACAGGAGCATCATAGCATTTTTAAGCCTGACATTTTGACTCATAAGGCATTGATTTACATTAGAGAACACTGCAAATGTATTGAATAAACAAGTAAACCACACCATTAGGGTACACGCTGTTGTGACGCCTCAGAATGAACAGATTCAAATGAGCTTCAACCAGAACTGTCAAAAACTAAAAAGTAAATACAATTATTTTTGAGAATACTGTCATCCTTGTATCAAAGCAAGATTCTACTCTCCATCGGGTCCCAACGCCACCACCTTGGCCGTCTGATGGAAGTCTGGTGGTCATGTGGACCAATCGGGGGGGGGCAGTTTGACCAGACCGGTGAGGACTGGACTGCAGGACCTCTTTCTGGTGACACTAAGTTGGGGGGGGGGGGGGGGGGGGGGGGGGTCATACTTGCTCCAACACAAGTCCTCAGGTCCACAAACCAGAACCTTCTAGAAGTTCCAAAGATCAGATTTAAAAGTCAAGGTGATCACTCCTTCAGGTTGATGCACCCTGACCTAGGAATGAACTTACTTTAACCTTATGTAGTACTGGCAGTCTGGTTACCTTTATAAAACAGCTGAAGACCCTTTTATTTAAAGCTGCTTTACCTATTTGTTTTTCTTATTGTTTTTACCTCAAATTTGTAATTTTTTATGATTTTTATAATTTTTTTACTTTGTTGTTCTGATTTAAATATTTTCAGTTTTAAGATTTAATGACTTAATGATTTGTTTTGTTTTTGATCTAAGAGAAGCTTTTTGTGATTCTCTTTTTGTGATAAGTGCTGAAAAAATTGACTTACTAACTTACTTACACACGGGGCTTTAGTAAACTCAGGCTGTACCAGACACTAGTTCATTAAAGTTTGGTTTGCCCCGAGGCTATCGGGATGGCGTAGACGGTGTTAATTAAATGCATACACAGTGGCGTACTAATACCCCACATTACAGCTGTAAATCAGGTTTAAGGGACAAAAACATAGCACTTATAGGTTGCAGTTAGATCCCGCCTGTCACATCTCCTGATTCTGAGAACAGATTTTCCAAAGTTTGGACAGTTGGTGGAACAATGCGTGGGGAAGTGTTCATGTTCAGTGGTGATGGTAAGTCATCAGATGCTGCTCCGGACAGGGAGATTCCAACCTTTTAGTCCCCGATTTCCCCTCAGTTTCAACCTGCAGACGATTTCTTGTTGGAGCAGAAAATAAAGAAGGTACAGCACCATTGGGGAGTGCTTAGTGTAGGATCATAAATAGGATGGTAAATGTTGTGCTTTTAAGCTTATTATATTACCTTTACTTATGACCAATAAGCTGTGATACTCTATGTAAATACAGAATATCAACCTGCTTGGTCTTTGAGTGTTTGGTCAGAAGATTCTAGGATTCTTTGCTTTTTCAGTGATCAAACACACTTTGTATTAATTCGGACAGAGTCAGGCTTATAAAATATAAGAAATTTATTTTCTAAACAATTAAAAACACGACAAGTTAACTAATATTTACTGTGATGGATGGATTTAGGTGGATGGAATGTGATGTATGGTGACTACATGTGAATGTGAGTTTATCAAAACTTTCGTGTCTAGGAGAACTGAGTTCTGGGTGTCAAAAGAATTGATTTGCATTAAACTATGACGTTGGCTCTTATCAAAAAGGCATCAGATGCAATCTGTCATGTCTACATACCCAAGTGGAGACTCTTTTGGATCTGAGATGTCGGGGGGGTCGGGTGACCCCAAGGTACAGAAGTCTGTAGGAAAACCACAGTACGACCAGGTCAATCCAGAGTCGTCTCCAGGTAACGACATGTTGAAACTAGTTTGTGTCTAGAAGGACTCTTAGGTGGTCGGAACAGTATCAGCTTTGTTCTGCAGGAACCATTTGCTGTGTCAGCAGTAGGTAGCTTTAGCAGGGTTTGGACAGCTTGTCAAAAATGCTCTGGGTTAAAGAGGTTTCGCTACGGACGGCCGTTCCGTAGCTTTCTCTAGAACTCGAACTGACTCAACGACTCGTGAGCTCTGTTTTAATATTCTCATATTATAATTTACTAACAAATCAGAATCGGCCATGTAAGAAGAGTTTTACCAACGAACCTCAGAAAACACGCCTTGCGTCAGATACAGGAGTTCTGATTCGTGGAACAGAAAGCAGTGTGTCATGATATTAGCTGAACCTTGTCATCGTCACATGTCTGAGTGTGTGAGCGGTCATAAAATAGTGATTCACTTATTAAACCAGCATTACTGTCGTCAAAATGTTTCATTTCAAATAATAATAACATTCATTCCAAACTTCAGTGATTCAAGCACAGATTAATTAAAACATTATTATCCATATAACATTTGTTAATTTCATTTAATGATTAATTGACTCATATGAGCTGAAAATGTTCACTTTTGTAATGTGATGAAGGAGCTATTTCTATCTTTTAACAACTGTTCCCTTTTGACACAGCGCCAGAGTGCATGAAACAGCCTCAAGGTCATGCATTCGCTTCTAAACTGTTTACGTTCCAGCAATGAAGACAGAAGAACGAAGAATGAACTCTTTTCTTTTAATTAATCAAAGAACTCTATTTTAATGAAGCTAATCCATCAAAGTGTTAGTCAATAATAAGATGTGATCGACCTGTGAAATCAAAATATTTTGAATAATATTAATAGTAATTAATATTAATTACTTTATTATGATCTATAGAAATAATAAGTACTGTGACTTTAAGGATTCCAACAGGACTTATTTCATGTAGTGTTAAAAGGACACAATACATTCCTTTCACTGATCCAATCAGAATCTTACAGATCTAACGGAGGCGTGCTTCTGACAGTGTTTGGTAATTTTCATTCGACAATAAACCATGCCACGTCAGCTCTAACGCCAGTTCAAAGCGTTCCAGAGCAAGCGTCGGAGTGGCCAATCCGACCTTGAACTCTTCAACCGAAAGAACCACGACAAGCTGAAAAATCCAGTCACTATAACAACCAGCGGCAACAACAGCTCCTTTCAGAATAAAAGCTCCACCGACCCAGGCTGGGTCTGAACAGACGCCAATAAAAGTCTTGTGTGCCGGAGGTAACTCAAGACGGGTTTGGCCAGAACCGCGGCTTCTTCTACCAGCTCGGTTTCCAGAGAGGGTCCGCTGGACCTCGGCATTCCTGATCTACCAGAGGACTTCCACAAGGCAGGTAGACCCGACTTGATGGTGTCTCATGCATTTCTGAAACTAACCCAAGCTTATTTCAAAACAACATCTTCAGTTCCCGTCAGAACTAATCGCTTCTTCGGATTTGCTGGTTCTGATTACATCACACGTCATCCATTCACCATCTCATCCATTTTTTTAGTTACACTATACATTTAGTAAAGTCAGTCTAATTTAATTGTTAGTAATAAAATTCTTAACTTTTAAACTTGACTCCCTCTATTCTGTTGTCTCTGAGTGAATACATAACGGTTACATAATCTCTGCATTAAAAAGATCCGATCTTCTGGTTTAAATAACCCTCGATCCGTAAGGTGGATTTCATATTTACTATGGAATCCCACGCCGTATGGCTCACTAAATAAAATGTAAGAACCTCTCATTTTCCTTACACTTTATTCAGAGAGTGGGCACTCCTGCGATGTTATCAAAGAAGGCTTTGTTTGGGAACACAGGCTGACATCGTGTTCCTCCTGAAATGTCAACAAGGTTGCAGTATCCTTCTGGGCTTGTAGGAAGATAGAATGTAAAATCCACCTTGGAGGATGGAATTAGGTCCGCAGATGACCAGTGGCATGTAGGTCACTCTGCAGGTGAAAACTGACCATTTCTGTACATTACATTACTCATCAAGTGTGCGCTCGAGGCCCTCCGGTACCACCTCCTTCATTGGCATTTCACTCTCAGTTCGGATAATGAACCGCTGCAATGGCTCCACGGGGAGGATACCAACGCCTAGATCACCCACTGGTAACTGGCTCCCCAGCCTTTTATCTTCCAGGTGGTCCACAGGCCAAGTGAAAATCCAGTTGCACTAGTCGACAATATCATCTGGCCAGCCGCTAAAAGGGGCGTTTTGGTTTGTACACGTGAATGCCCCTTCCACCCCTGAAATGTTACTTCACCTCCGATGTTTCAAAATAAGATATTTTCTCCACTCATCTATTTGTTCTCTGTCTGTTTAGTACAGTTACTGATCATCTGTGCTCACCCTGCCCTTTCATCTTGTGTTGCTGGTTTGACATGAGCACGCTCCACACTCCCTGAACCCACGTTTATGTCCCGCCTCCTGCTTTGTCCACAGTTTATACAAATATTAAAATCGAAACTGGAGACAAGGAATTAACTCGAAATGGGAAACTGTCAATAAGGCGGGACACAGATTTTTCTCCTCTACTGGACTGTCTCATGATAAGTGCACCCGAAGCACTGCGGCTAGACAGGAAAGAGCCAGTGGCTTTTCAAAATATAGTAAAATTTTAACGTTTCATGATATATAAATTTATTTAACACTACAAATATGGTTAGTATAGGTGCTCAAATATAGACTACATATATACACTTTACATCGTTTCACAATAGTGTACCGGGTTACGATGTGTTATGGTTGGACTTATGTTGAAGGGGGAGTTCTTGGCCAGTTGTGGAGAGTTCCGGATTCGGTTGATTAGAAAGTGAAAACGAGCTGGCAGTGGTATGGCTTCCTCACTGTGTTCTTCGCTGGACTCGAGATTACACGATCTCTCGAGACTTCAGGTCACGGTTTGTTTATGTAATTCACCATTAAACCAAAAAGAAGGAAATCACGTTTTATATTGCTGTTTGATGTCATACTATGGTGTAGTATCTCTCCATTGCCAGGATTAAACTCATGAAAAACACACCGCTGCACTTCTGGAAGAATGCTGCGAGTAAAAAAGCCATTGGGTCCCATGTATTCATATATATAAAATCGCATTGCTACAGTAATTTTATTTTGAAAATTACTGGGGATTGTACACTGAAACAGTCTAGCCTTCCTTCCTGTCTAGCCCTATGTTAACTGTGGAAATTGACCCAGAAGCGGCTCTCAGAAAAAAAAAAGACCCTGATCCTGTCATTAGATAGACTGAGCAAAAACTGCTACTTGCTGTGAGGACCGGGAGAAAAAAACCGGTGTGTTCCTGTGAACTGCTGTGTGTGCCAGTGTGTGTCTAGACCCCAGTAGCAGAATAATGCTGCAATGTTGCTTTACAGACCTTATAAAAGATGAAATCCAGACGGCTGAGAAGGACATCTGTTTCAACATGATTGAGACTGTTCTATGATTATTTCATTGTATAATTCTTACCTATTGCACCTTTAATATGACACGCTGATTCCGGTCAGCATATCAGATGTTACTAATTATACGTTTTGAAATCTGGGTACGAATAAAGCCAGAATTAGTTTTCTGTTATTCAGATTGTTAAAAAAGATACTCTATGCACATCAATTTAGTCTCATCAGCAGGTTCATCCTATTTTGTGCTATACCAGTTTAAATCTACTGGTTTCTTCAGTGAGCAATCAATGAGCCCACCCGAGCACACTGACAAAGTTAGTTAATTAACTTACCTAAAACTTCCTCTCTACAACTCATAATGACACCTTTAGCTTTCTGCCTCCTGCTGCTCCACTCTCCTGTTCCTTTCTGCTAAAGAGCTGCTGGCCCTAAAATCTTGTTTTCCTTCCCCTCAGTTGGTTTTTCCCCACATTGTTTTTGCATTACTGACTCAAACATCTCCTTTACTTTTTACAATATTCCTCCATTCATTGCATACGTGTCAAACATAAAAACTGAAAGTGAAAAATTATAAAAGCTACATTTTGTCTATAGAGTACCAAAAAGTTTGTTTGAACATAGGGAAACTGGTGTGATGGGACAGTTTAGGCCTTAATGGGCTGATCATAAGAGCTGTGGAGATTTAGGCAGACATTTTAGACAGTTAGCAGTCAGTCGGTCGTGCATTGTGATTAGTAAGAAGTCTGGGCCTGTCAGCCAGTCAATCTTGGAGCCCGCCTTACCTCAGTGGGTGTGACAGCCTTTGAATGTGTTTGGTCTGCTGGTTGTTCTTGTCTTTGACAGAAAATCCACATTATTAGCCACCTCCGCTTTAGGTATGGCACAGCCAACTCTACTGACAGCTGTCTATTTCTAATTTAACTTATAAAATATGTGCTTTAAAAACGAACTACATTATCACTGAAATAGGAACTCAATGATCTCATTGTCTGAATTTCATAAATGTGTACGAGCATGAACCAAGCTCTGAAGAAAACGGAAAATATTAAAACATAAAAAATTAATTAACTTCCCAAATATATTGGATGTTTATTTTTATTTGCTAATGTTAATAATAGCAATACAAATAAGACTTAGCTATTGATATTAACTTTAGGTTTAAACATTTTCTTTACTGTCAACATTTTTATTTACATTTATTTTTATCTAAGTAATATTTTGTTCACATTCATGACTCGACTAATTTGTAATAGCTAAAAAAGCTTTTTTCCTTTAAATCACACCAAATACGGGTTCACCTTGAAGCTCCCAGCTTAACATCATTTAGCATCTCCCTGGCCCAAAGAAGATGATAAAGTTTAGCCAGAACTTCTAACACAACAGCACAATGTTGTTACAAGTTTTAATTCCTCTCTGTCCCTAAAAAGCATGAGTATGACCATCACCATCATCATCAGTACCTGACAGTCGCTGTTTCTCACAGCTGGTATCCACACCCCCCCCCCCCCCACCCCGCACTCCTTTGCAGCAACTCCCACTAAAAATTCAACCCTAAACCGGTTCTCCAAACATGATCGCTAACAAGCTCGAATGCACTCGAGTTGTGTTTCATTAGCGAACACACAGAACCTACCAAGAGATGCATCCTCACCTCTGCTGTTGTGTGGCAGGCTGGCTGACCGACATTCTCTCTCTCACTCTCTCTCGCCCCTCCGGTGGGCCCTGGTTGTACCAACGCGCCCTACGCTTATGGGCAGTGTGATCGCATGATACAAGATTGTTAATGATTATAAAGTGATGACGATCAACCACAGCTCAGAGATCGTAGAACCATCTATTTGTGTTCTACCACCTGTGCCATTATTTCTGGACGCATCTACCGGCACTATTTTTCTCAGCCGAGCCACATATATTTGGTAGTCTGCTTCTGTCAGCATGACAGATGCACCAACAGCCAGTGTATTGGTTTGTTTAGTCAGGGTGCTCGGTAAAGTTGAAGAAAATAATCTAATAATATATGTATTAAGATGCAGACATAAACGATTATGAATCTTTGAATAAGCACGCCATACTCGATTATAGCGGCTAGCATTAGCCACTAGCTGGCTCCACCTCTAAGCGGTCATTAAGAGTATTCTCACGCTTTATTATATGTAGATGTTTGTGTGTACTTTAGCTAGCCTTTTCACCAAGACTGCTGACCGGAGCCTTGTTTATGCCCAGCTCCTCTCCAGCATTAGTGTAATCAGGAAACATATACTGAGAGCAGTGAGTGTTATAGGGAGTGTTCTCCTGACTAGAGATTGCAAGAGATGATGCATCGTGAATTTAGCTCAACATGATAGATTTTTTCTCTGGACAAGAAATTATTATTGGTAATATTGTGGTTGATAGGATATGAGCCACCTCTAGATAGAATTTAAAATATTTTACTGTAATGGAGACCAGGGGTTCCATTCATTATGATTTATGTTCTGTTATTTCTGATTGAGTTACAGATAAAAGGTTTGTTATTGAAGTGATTTATTTTGTGTTGGACATTTGTAACAGGTTCTTTAGAAGCAGAGGGACTGGCCACCCTTCCTGTTTCATTTCACGACAGGAGGTAGAACGAGTTGTCCAGTAATCTGAAGGTTTCAGGTTTGATCCTCGCTCCAACCAGAGAATTCTGCTGTTGTGTCCTTGGGCAAGACACTTAACCCACCATGTGTGCTGGTGGTGGTCGGAGGGACCGGTGGCACCAGTGTATGGCAGCCTTGCCTCTGTCAGTGCGCCCCAGGGCAGCTGTGGCTACACTGTAGCTCATCTCCACCAGTGTGTAAATGTGTGAATGACTGATTGTGTTGTGAAGTGCCTTGGGGGGCTGTGGAACCCTAAGAAGGTGCCATACCATTTGTTGTCCTTGACTTCAAATGGTGTATTTTTTTTGGAGGCGGGCGGGGGGGGGGGGGGGGGGGGGGCTCTGTTTGTCCTAAATATGAAGTGGTAGCAGCTGGTTGTTTCTCCTTCACTGGTATTGTTGAGCACAGAGCCTCTCAGACCAGTGTTGTTCAGTTGCTAATAAATGTGTGTTTAATGATTGGACCCAGGAATGTCTAAGAAATGTAGTGTAGTGGTTCGGCCAGATCAATAACCGGATGACTCAGTGGTGACTTTGGGTCTGAAAGCAACTTTATTAGTGGAGGCTCTTAGACAAATGCGGCAGAACTACTTATATACACATATTTTTTTATCTCCACAATCTATTTATAGCTCTACTAAGTTAGAACATTGTTAAGAGGATGAAAAGAAATATTTTGAGCTAATTTGTTTTCTAAACGTGATCTTGTAGCTTTATCGTTCACACACCAAGCTCCAATTTCAATTGCAGTGGTGTGACCAAGTCACTGCTTTGCAAGTCACAAGTAAGTCACAAGTATTTCCAGTCAAGTCCGAGTCAAGTTATAAGTCTTTATAGATTTTATCAAGTCAAGTCTGAAGTCATTAAAATAATGATTCGAGTCTGACTCGAGTCCAAGTCATGTGAATTGAGTCCACACCTCTGTTCAATTGTGTTTCTTTTTCTGACAAAACAACTAATATATTAGCCATATATGTGCAGGGCATGAAAGAGGGACTGAAACAGTGTGCACATGGTGCAAATAACTAGATAATTTTCTACAAATATACATCTAAATATGTTTATGAAAGCTTTGTGCAATTTAGTGGATAACAGGCAAAAAACAATGAGAGTGAAAATAGAATCGAATTGGCTTGCAGACATGCTGCTTCTTTTTCAAAGCTCCCTGTGGGACTTTCAGTTTCTAATTATTAAATGGTATATGTGTCATATACTCTGAGATTATTTGAAGTCATTAGAAAACATCCTCTTTGAATGAATTTTAAAAAGAGACGCAGCCAGCAGTCCTGCAGGGATTTCTCAGCTACACCAAAGAAAACTGTTCAGGATATTTAATTGCAGCTTCTACAAACTTGCTCCTATGAGTGTTATATAATAATGACTCTGTTCTAACATTAAATTAAAAGCAAATTTTCTTTTTCTCATGCCTGGAGTATTCCAAATGGGAAATAAAAAATATATGTACAAAAACACGAATGTTAACACCCTAAATCCTGTTGTTTTCAATGTCTTACTTTATTGTTTGATGATAAATTGACACTTCTCCCAACTCCCAGTCAAACTCCAAATCACATTTGGATTTTCATATATTGTCAATTTCACAGTCCAAAAAAGCTTATCCCTTGCTGCAGCATTTAGAGAGTTCCCTTTGTTCTCTGTAAAATAACCAAAACAGGCAGTCGAGTGTGAAGTAATATTTGATGACAAGCACTGGGAAATACAGTGAAATATAGTATCATGACAAATTAGAAGATGGAGCAATTTGCTACAGCTTTTAGATCCTATTTGTCAAATAAGATTTTAAAAAAAGATGTAAAAGAACAAAGAAACATGGAAATCAAAAACGACGTGTTGACAGTGTAAAGAAAAGAATGCTGCTGCAGAAGAGTGCATGGAAAGGGTTTAAGGAGAACGAAAGCACCAGGACAAACACGTCTAGCCTATTGATTTATTGGAGGATATAGTCTTTGAGACGGGAGCAAGATTGATCAAATGGAAGGTTATCCATACTCACAAAGGCAAGCTGTTTGCCAATACCTATCACAGCAAACTCAAAATGGTTCAAAGAGTCTCTGACATTCACCAACTCAGCAAACCCTGTTGCAGGCCTGCTTGGGATACCTAGAAAGCAGAGATCATTTTGCAACGCTTACCTCTCAAAAGGCACTAAAGGAGGCATGGACACAGTTTTCACATTGTAAGCAGAAATGGAGTCAGCTTGACTTGAAAGTGAAGATCATAGATTTGTATGGAAAGTTTGAAAATGCCTCTCCACATTTACCCTTCATGGAACAGAAATGCTAGTTCGACAGAAAAGACGAACGCTCTTACGATATGAGACGATGAACAAAGGGCCTGTTTGTTATGTTTACAGTTCGTTACTCGGTCCGACCTCTCCACCCATTGTCTCTTTCCTTTTTTCATGTCTCGGAAAGCTACAGTAGAAATGCATCCTGTGGTCCAAGTTGGTTACTGCAAGCCATTTTCAAAACACACCAGTAACTTTCTCATTACCGCTCCACGAGTTTCAACGCCGTTCTGTTGCCAGCTACGGATTAGCACCAGAGTATTAGCACCAGAGGATTCTAGATGAGGTAAAGACAAGTCATACACAGTAAGATGATAACTGGAATACCAAGTTGTTGGCAATTGACAAAGTACTTATGTTTGTTTTGATATTTTATGATTCTAATTCACCATTAGCATTGCTAGCAAAATGTTAGCCTCTAGCCTGCTTTACCTGATATTAAAGTAAAATAAATAGATGCAGTGGCTGCTTAGGGATACAAGAACTAACTAGTGGGTCGCTCCTGTAATTGATCTTTAAAAAACACTGCCTGTGTCGAATTACAACTGCCGGTGCTGCAACACTGACTTGTTAGAGACTTGGCAACCCCACTGGCTCACAGATTATTAACAGCTATGTCCCTCTTTGGCCATTTTGTAAAACACTGACAAACCTCCCAGTCGACTGATGAGGAAATCTGTCCCAACATAACCTTGACTGAGAAATGGGATTACTTCATTGTACAATTCTTACATATTGCACCTTTGAGAATGAGAGCAGTTGTCATGGTAACCTAGGGTAACAACGTTTTAAGTAAGCTCACATTGGCTGAATGTTACATCAGTCAGGCATGAAATGTTAAAATATTGTAGCAATTGAATGTTCTGTTTGGAGTTCTTGTCTTTTATCTTTTTGTGTTTCAGAAATTATTTGGAGTTTTGTGATGCGGAAAAGCCACGTAAAATGTTTTATAAAGAGCATTTATCTTTGTGAGAAAAAAAGACTTCTGATTTTGCAAAAGCAAGTCAAAGTTAAGATTTGAACAAGGAGGCATTCAGAAATAAATTGATTGTTTCCAGAAAAACAAAAGTGCATGAATTAAGAAGATTATAGATTCATCTTAGAAATACGTTCATCTTCGTCTCTCCTCCACCAAGACAAACATACCTCCCACCCTCTCTTGACCTTTAGCTTCCTTGTCACATCTCAATTGTTTCAGCTGTTTTATCTTCCAGCTCAGTCATGGATCTAGCTGATCATGGATTTGGCTCTATCACTGTTGTCACCCACATCAGGTGATGCTGTTGCTCCCTTAACTGACACAGGTGTGTTTTCACAAGACGCAAATAACAGAATACATCCACAACTGCCCATCAATGGAGTCCCGGTGAGATGGTGTCCATCTCCTGCAGTAACTGGGCGAGAGGCGAGGGATACCCTGTACAGGTCACCAGTCCATCACAGAGACACACAACCAGTCACACATTCATTTACACCATGGGACTATTTAAAGTCACAATTTAACCTACACGTGCAATCCTAACCCTTAAACCAATGCATGCATGGAGATACTACTGTATGTTAACTCAATGCAGAAAGGCTGTGGCTGGGATTAAAACCCGCAACCATCTTTTTGCATGCCAACAGTAATACTAACAGTGTGTCACTATGTGTCTTGAAGCCCAAGGCTATTAGAACTGATATGTAATTTTTTTTGTCTCTGTAGGCAAGTATCTGTAAAACACCTTCACCATCAGACATGCTGACCCCTGATCAAACTCAACTAAAATCTGAAACAATTTATAGCTTTTCAATTGTGAACTTTCATCTTTATCACCAATAAGCTCCAGCTTAAAATCTCTTTGCTGGTTATATAAATACTTTGTTGACCTATTGCAGCCTGTTAACCATATAAACGTCCCTGAATCAAACCAAGAGCTGACTTTTCCATCCAGCCAACAACAGGGATTTTTACACTGGCCCGTTGAAGGTTCTTCTTTAACCATCAGAGCTCAACTTAGCTCCTTCATCTTCACAAAAGCAAGTAGTACAATTAAGTTTTTTTCTACAGCAGAATTTTAAAAGCATGCTGGTTCAATTACGAGTTCATAACTGTGATGGTGCATTGTTCCTTCAAAAATGTAATTAAGCCTTTTTAACTACATTTCTGCCCTGTACCCATTCTCCTCTCGCCTGTCATAATTAGCTAATCAGCACTGTCTCACAATTGATATTTTTCTGCAAACTGAACTCCCATTTTATAAATAATTATTTCAAGTTGCGTTAGGATGGATACAGTTGACCATGATATTCTGCTGGATAGACTTGAGACTTGGGTGGGGCTTAGGGGTACCCCACTTAAGTGGTTCCGCTCATATCTGTCAAACAGAGTTTTCAAGGTTCAGTTTTGTAACAGTTCTTCTCCATGCCTCCCACTCCCATGGGGAGTGTCGCAAGGATCTGTGCTCGGGCCTCTCCTGTTCTGAATTTACATCCTCCCTCTGGGTTCCATCCTGAGGAAATACTGCCTATGCTACCATCTCTATGCAGATGATTGCCAGATCTACCTGGCTTTGAACAAACCAGGTGCTTGGGGGCGTGTCCAGGGAGTGGCTTGGGGTAGCAAATGCCACCCTTGGAATCTGATTGGCCACTCCAGGTGCCATCACACTGAGTTCCCGTCAAATAGGCTTTTCATTGTCCACAAAAGGCTTGGGGTAAAAAAAAAAAAAAAGCATAACCATTGGTGCCACCCATGTACAAAGTAGTGCCTCACCTGGGCCACCCCATTTTAAAAGATCTGGACACGCCACTGCAGGTGCTCTCTCTCTCTCTCTCTCTTCTGGACCAATGTTTGGCTGAAGTGAGGGACTGGCTTGCCGGCAGTTTTCTGAAGCTGAATGATTCCAAGTCTGAGGCACTCCTCGTGGCTCCTAACAAAATCACAGACTCACTTTCTGATTTGGACACTCTCCCATATGACCTCAAGCAGTGTGTTACCTACCTGGGGTGAAACTGGATACCCACTTTTTCGTGGGCCCTCAGATTAATGCAGTGGTCAGATCTTGTTTCTTCCAGCTGTGCCAACTGATTCACTTGAAACCAATTCTGAAATGGGCGCACCTGGAATCTGTAATTCATGCTTTTATCATCTCCCGACTGGATTACTCAAATTCCATTTTATTTGGTGTACCAGCCTCCGCTCTTAGGCTTAAGGTGGTACAGAATGCGGCAGCCAGGTTTCTGACAAACACCTCTAGACGTGACCATATCGTACCTGTACTGGCGCACCTCCATTGGCTACCCGTAAACTTCAGAGTGAAGTTTAAATATCTGATCTTTGTTTTTAAGGCCCTGAATGGTCTGGCACCGGATTACCTGTCTGACCTTGTGACTCGTTATGCGCCAAACCGGACATTAAGATCTGCCAATTGCTAGCTGCTTCATGTTCCCACAATGAAATACAAAACTCAGGGGCAGCGTGCGTTTGTCAATGCTGCTCCTTCCCTCTGGAATGCTCTTCCTCTCTCAGTGAGGCTGGCACCATCCTTCCACCGTTTCAAATTACTGCGTAAGGCCCACTTTTACAACCAGGCATTTTTAAACCCTTGACTTTTATTAATTATTTTTATTATGAATTATTTTATTGACTGTAATTTTACTACTTTGTTGTGTAATTTTATTACTGATTGTGATTTTGTTTTTGTGTTTTACTTTTTGTCTGTACAGCACTTTGGTCGGCTGCCATGCTGTTTTTAAAAGTGCTTTATAAGTAGAGTTGATATGGTATGGTATGGTAGGTTGCATTAGTATGTATCATAACATTAATTTGGACATATTCGTTCACAACACATGAAAAGGCTAATTGGTGGCTAGCATGAATAATTAGTGAAACATTTTTCGCTGATTTTAAGCCCTTTTGGACTGATGCAATGGATAAATGTGAGGTGTTGTCTCATCTCAGACTGACATTAATCAATGGAATGGTTATCCATACTCACAAAGGATGGAATGAAGGCTATACTGCAAGTAACCTCAAGTTTGCTTTAAAGGTTCCGTATCATGTTATTTTAAACCTTTGAGAGCAAAGGTAGAGACAGTATATGACAAAATATTACCGTTGGCACCTATGCAATGTAATTTATCTCATGAGTTATATTTATCATCATGAATTTATTCCCGGAAATAAACATTTTTGTTTCAGTGAAACTCCGTCCACCCTCACTCCGATAAATCACATCTACAACAGCATCGTAGGCCAGGCCGTAGTGGCTATTTTTTTTTACCTTGTTTTTCCATGTGCTGATGTGTGTTCAACTCCTGGTGTTGTCAACTGTAATTTATTTAGCCAGCTGAAGCAGATTTCATTTTTATTATATTTTAGATTTATTATTTTCTACAAAATATTTTGTGTCTCTAAAGATCTTTGAATTTGTTTATTTCCAAGCAGTACTTTTGTGCAAGGGCATCTGTTTGTTTTCAGAATTGCTGTGGACAATATCCATACACTTGAGTGGGGTTTAAAAATTGCTGGGGACAGTAAAGTAGGCTAGCACAGGGGTTGGCAACCCACGGCTCTGGAGCCGCATGCGGCTCCTCCATCCATCTGATGCGGCTCTCTGTGCTTGTAAAATAATGAATGGATATTTAAATAAAATGCTTTATATTTTACTGCATTAATTTTACATCTGTATGCCAATTCTAAATGTAAAGATTGTCTGCGTAAACCTGAACATTTCCAACCCGGTCCTACTGTGAGACCGGGTTGACTCGTCACGCTTGTGTGTAATCATAGGCGCTTCTGAGCTGCTTTCTGACCTTCCCCACCTACAAAGTTTAATTACAACAATCAAATGTGACAGAGCCTGGATTTGTATTCTGAACAGTCTAAACATGTTTTAAAAAGAATCGTATGACAAAAGTGGCACCTGCTCAGTAAAACCATCAACAGGGTGAAAAATATCAAAATATTGTAGGCAGAGACGGGCTACAACTTCTGGATCCATTTTATATAAATCGTTTTATTGATTATCGTCTTATGAAAGATAACTTTGACGTATACGAGCGACCAGGCGCGTTGCAAGCTTTTCAAAAGTGTGGGGGATGTTGTCTGTGCCTAAAATAAGTTCATGTTATTCATCTTGTTAGTTTAATTTCCATAATAGTGGAGCAGGTGCAAATTTTAGACGCGTCACGCATGTCTCCGTTTTGAACATGTTTAAACTGTTCAGAATACAAATCCAGACTCTGTCTCGTTGGATTGGTGTAACTAAAGTTTGTACTGAAGGAAACTTTACATTAAACCATGTTGAAAAGAAAAGGATCCGATTAAATCGTTTCCCCTCATTTACAGTCATGGAGTACAGTGCAGTGCGCGTGGCTCTGGGGTTAATCAAGTTTAATTGTTTCTCTTTGCAACAATCTTCACAGGAAGGCAAAACAGTTAAATGGCAGGTTACAGATATTTCCATTAGACTGTTTATTTTGACGGATAAACTCAAGGATGTTCGTTGATTTCCTCCCACTGAAGCGGTCTGGAAACCCGGTCTCTCTGAGGGATGTGTCACTTGGAAAAATGTTATTTTTATGAAATTATGAAACTTTGGCTGAACAGCGCGTGTTCCTGTCTCCAATATGGAGATGCATGACACATCCAGTCGCCTCTTCAGCTCAGAAAGCACGTGTAGAGACATTTGATTACGCACAAAGTTTATGTGGAGCAGAAGCGGTCGGGCCACGTCAGGTGAAACGTTCCTAGCCTACATGAAGTGAAACTGTTTAATTGTAACATTAATATGTTACTGGACACGCTGGTCTGGTTGGTTAGACCAGTGTTTGAAGTGGAAAACACACACACACACACACACCAATTAAAATAATGCTGATAGCGTGGACTAGAAGACAGGTGATGGTTTACGTATTTAAATGATGATCAGGCTGCTGTAAAATGTAATCTCCATCCACATCCAGACAGAATTATCCTCTATTCTTTCTATAGTTGCTCTGCTCTTGTCTGGGCTGATGTAGCTGATGGTGCGCGCGGTGCGCCTAATTAGCGGCTGATGCACATTTTACGCATTTGGAGAGGTGGGCTAGATGCTTTGCTTTTACTGGAAGATGGTCCACTTAACACACGGGTGTAGATTACATATTAATGACAAATGAATGAAAATTAAATTGGGAGTTTTTACTTCATATTTTAGAAATAAAAATGACGGGGGGAAACATTTATGACGTCTTTTTAAACGAAATTTTCTAGCGTGACCTGCCTGCTTCACTTAAGTCACTGCTTATTAAGATCCGTCCAAAATTACCGTGGCCCACCCAAAAATGAGAACCTGGTGCCGCACCAGTTATAAACCTCTGCAAATTGTTGTCCTTCACTTTATCAAACTCAGGCTTTGTACAGCTAATGTCAAGATGTAAAAGTATGAATTCAGTCGAGCTCTTCCGTCCCTCCCTCTCCTGCTCTCCTGGAAACCCGACATCGGCTGTCAGAAGCGGGAGGTGAAGAAGGAGATGAGGCAAACAGAGTAAGTGTGACGTAAAGAAACCAGACTGGTGTGGAGGTGAGCAAAACAGCTGGAAAAGTGTGGGTGTTGAATCCCCCACGGGTGCGACGTCCATGCGAGCGGCCGGTACCGGCTGCTGTCACCTGTTGTGAGCAGCTCTCTGCTGTCTGAGGCTAGACCCCGCCCACAACGCTGCGGCTGATGTGGCTCCCAGTGTTTTCATTACTGTGGGAAACGGGCAATAATGGCTCTTTGAAGGGAATAGGTTGCCGACCCCTGGTATAAGATCTGAGCTGGTAAAACAAAAATCCTCATCAGCAGGCTTTTTTGAAAGTGGGGGGGGACACAGCTGCCAATCACAAATTTTGCCGGGGACATGTCCCCGGTGAAAATTGCGCCTATGCTTTTGTGGATTTTCTCACCTCACGTGGACTCACACTGGCTAATAAACAAAGTAAAGAAGTAAAAAAAATGAATAAAAGATTAGTAAACAGTTTCTCTATAAAGGGTTGAAAACATAATAGTGGCAAGTTTAGTTAAAAAAAAGAAGGGAAAAAAAGGTACTTCTGTCACCGGGATGCATATCTGTACAAAACTATGCCAGACAAGCACTTCAACCACTGGACTGCCAGGTATGTTACCCATCAATAGTTGCCTAATGCAAATACACCTTGCTGGCCATTAGGTGTAGCTTTGTAGACAGAATGTATAGATTTTACAGTGGTGGTTTGTTACCGATGCAGAAGTAATTTGCCAGAATATCCAGATTTCAGAACTGAGACCACGAGCTTCAGGAAGAGGAGAAATGCGATGACCCAAGTGGTTTTCATACAGGCATTGTTCAGAATTTAAATTAAAACTCTAAATTTGTAGCTGATAGAGGAAAATGCATGAATGCAGCCAAAACAGGTCTGGGGACTGTTTTCATGAGCAAATAAAAATACTTGGTGCACAGCTCAAAAAAGTAGATTTCCCATGATACAACCCTTTTAGACTTTTAGATATAGGCTACCACATCAGCTTTATTTGTGGGTCAGGGACTGAATAGTCACATATAAAGTGCACACATCATTTTTCATCAAAAACAGTTTTAATTCAACAGAACCATTGCAAACTCCTAGGAGGTCAACTAAATGTTCTCAGTAAAAGTAATGGATACCTGAACTGAAATTACAAGAAAATTAACAAGCTAACTTCCCCAACACAACATCATGTTGCAGTGCTTTATGGAAGTGTGGCGCCATCTTTGACGTCCATGAAGCAAAACTAGACGACAGCAGCGAACCACGCTTTAAAGCAGCTCGAAAGAAAAAGGAATACATCGAGCCAGATGTCATTTAGATGCTAAGAAACAATACTAATGAAAATACTGTGTATTGGGAATGTGGACCCCTATGAAATACAGCAGTGGAGACGAGACCCTGAAGATCTGCCTTTGACCCTCCTTGAGAAATGTCCATACATCAATTAAGGAGTCAGTGCATTCATCGTGAACCAGATTCAGAATCTTTGGCGGTGCACATTCAATTAATCAATGGTTGGGTTTGTGATTTGGCTATTTTAAGCCTCCACATTGTGAATATGTGGTGATTCAAACAAAAGTAAGTCATCTTGCACACTGAGAGAAATACACTTGAGTTGTTTCTATTCAAAACACCCCAACAATCAGAATTATTAATGCATGAATAAATATACAAGCATTAGCAGTTTTTTTCTGAGAGCTTTGTTCACTGATGGTGCCAAGACCTAGCCTAGAAATAGACAGACAGTAGCCGAAACAAAATTATTTTGCTCTGCATGTCAGTCTAGCCATGTTCCAATGCAGGCCTACTATTGACCTGAGCAATATTGTTTTATGCCAGTCACAGCGATTTATCAGTTTGGTGGGTGGGATGATGCAATGGAGAAGGCGACGACTGGTTTGAAACGGCTTTGGCATCAACTTTGGATTTTTTAGGCTGGAGTTTTCTTTCAGTCAAGAACAGATATAGGTACTCATGTCCTTTATTTAGAAAAAGGACATATTTGCATCTTCTTCAACAGTGTATGGCAGACTGTCCCCATGGCTGACATTTGTAGCAGTGAGTAGGTCAAGCTGTTTTTGTCCAAAAGCATGCATACAGTTTGAAAGACAACCGTAGATTGTTCCCGTCTGCGCCTCTCTATTCGTCATGACTAGGCTATACAGTTACATCTAAAGGATGGCTTTTTAAATCATTGTTCAGGATGGGATAATAAAAAAAATTAAGTGGTTAGGTACTGAATAAGTAATGATTCGTTCCTCCTCTGTTCTAACTACCCATTAGTCCCTGAATAAGTCTGGTGTGTTTTTACCAGCGTACACTGGTTAGCTACTCATTAGTCTCTGGTTCATTACTCATTACATCCCAAGACATTCCCATTTAACAAAGCACAATTTTGTTTCCTTTATTGTAAAGGGTTACCAATGAGCCTGCCTCATATATTAGTTTCACTATTTAAGTTGGTTTACTGACATAAATGAACTTATCGACCACATTCTCAGTTTTAAACTTTCACCCATATGCTACTTTAAAATGTCTTTAGTAAACAAAATCTGAGAAAAATTAAAGGTCAAGTGTAAAGATAAAATGTTTTTTTTAACTGCAGTATAAGATAAACAGAAACGACCTAACTGACAGACTTGTGCAAATAGTAAAGCAAGATAACATCTATTACAAAAAGTGTTGAGATTAATCTAGAGTGAGGGTATTTAGGATTTACATGGTGGCTACTGAGGTAACACCCTTGGTAGGAAGTAACATTTAAGATGGTCTAAGAGCAGGGGTAGGGGACAGAGTTCAGCATCCTGACTGTTGGTAGATGAAGCTGTTGGGAACCCTGAGGGGTGGGCCTGCAGGCTCTGGTATCTTTTCCCAGAAGGGAGGAGGTAAATGAGGGAGTGTAAGTGGTGGGAGTCATCAGAAATGCTGAGTAGGCGGAGATGAAGAATGTCCTTTAACTCATTCACTGCCAATGATAACTAAAGTCGTCATTTGCATTTTTTTTACTGTTTGAGCATCGGAACTAGCCCCCACGCTGAGAGAACAAACATCTCAGCCCTGAAGCCGACCTTCATCCGTATACGTCACACGTCACGTGATCAGGAAGTAGAACATCCATGTGTTAGGAGATCGTTTTGGGCCGTTCCTGTAAAAAAAAAAAGTGAGGCGCGAACTGGAAAAGCGTCTGCCGATCACAATTTGACAACGGATTAAGAAAGAACTGATAACGCTCGAAACACGCAGATTCTTCCTGATGTAAGAGGTGAGTCTCCTCTTTGTTTTGGTTGTTTTGGCATCAACATCATCCTAGTGCGCAACGTTCTGTGACTCCTAAAAACAAACAGTAAAAATGGTGAGAAACGCTGGCAGCGAAGGCCGTTAGCGATCAGGAAACGGCTGGCAGTGAATGAGTTAAGGAGGACAGTGGGGCATCAAATGAATCTGATAGGCCAACAGCCCACAAAGGTAACTCGAAAAAAATTTTGAAATACAATTTAAAACAAAGCAGTGTTACTATGTGGGCAAAACAAGTCACCACAGTAATAAACAATCAAATGCAAATCAAAAATTTTTTTATGAAATTAAAGAGGGGAGAGTGTGATGAAATGATTTTACCAATGTGAGGCTAAATACATCACGGGTTACTTAACTGGGCTTACACATAGCATGACCTTTGCTCTGGATTGCATAACATAATTTCATCTGTGTAAAATTTTAAAGTGAACTACTCAATTTTTGCAATGAAGTTCTCAAGCAACTTTTTCAAAATACAATAGGTGTATTAAAGTCTGTTGCTTTGGTTTTTAGTGAGAAACACTGAAATAAAACTAGGTGTGTTTTTTTGTGTTTGGCCCTCCTAATTGTCCCCAACACATCAAGGCATATGCTGCCTATTGCATATGCATGGGGGACAAACATTTAATGGAAAACACTGACAGTGTTGCAGTGCTGTAATGATCAACGCTATTCTGCACCTGCTCACACTGCTTGGGGAAGCTTGGGCCTGTTGAGCATTTATTAATCTGTATTTTCTCTCTTGTTGACAAGAATCACCACCCCTGATTGTTCCATCTTTTGGAACAAGGGAGTAAAATGAGGCACAAATCCTTTAGATGGACCTATATCTTCTCTGAACACCAATCTACAGGACACAGCAGAGGACTGAGAATTTAAAAATGAGCTGGAGGAAATTCAGTCAATTAAAGGATGTATTTTAAAGCTTTTAACCCTCCAGTTTGCTTAATATTGTAGACCTGTGCCTATCCAACCAAGCCTGCTTTAACTATATAAGTCACAAAATGATTGACTAATTTTAATTAAAGGAAGTAAAAGTTATGTAGGTACTGACTACTGAAATATTGTTGCATTTTTAGGTAGTACTGTCAAGAAAACTTTATACTGTGTCGATATTGCACATTTGTATAATGCATCTCAATGACAGGGATTCCAAAGCTCTTTACAATCATTCACACACTGATGGTGATAGGCTACATTTTAGCCACAGCTGCCCTGAGGCACACTGACAGAAGCAAGGCTGCACACAGGCCCTCCGTGGGGACCTAATCAGGTTTTCCTTTGGTGCCCGCATACCAACCAGTCAACATCATATGATTGATCATCCCTATACACCTTGTATGTAACACACCCACTGTCTTTAGCAAATTTATAGTGAGTTTATTTTGTTATTATTATTGATTTTAGCCTTACTGGAAGACCTTTTAAATGCAGTGTTGTTTAGATGTGGGATATTCATTAAACTGCAGCTCCAGCAGACAAACTGAATTTACTGTAAAGAAGTCCAGTTTACTATCTCCTGTTCCTAAACTTTGGAACAGATGTGTGATACATGCAAACTTCACAATCTCAGACAAAAGAAATGTAAAAAACCTGCAGTGTAGTCCATGACAGAGTCTCTCTCTCTCTCTCTCTCTCTCTCTCTCTCTCACCCTCACACACACAAACACACACACACACACACACACACACACACACACACACAGGACCTACTTATAGAGCAACAACACTAAACATTGTGCAGCCACACCAGTCATAAATGGAATCAGTTTAATAAAAAAACTACATCTGTACCGTACTTGTGTATGCATTCCTTAGAAAACACACACAGCTTTCATTCTCACAGCACAGAGGTTTGATTTATTTTATGATCCTGCACGGTGGTCTCATGTTAACTGAAATAAAATTCATAACAGTAATAGGTCCTTACCTTTACACTGCAGTAGTGTATACATTTCAGTTGTCACTGAAGATAAATCACTATTGCAGCATATTAACATTGTGTGAGAGGCTTCTGGGACATGAAAAGAGCTATTTCACACACACACACACACCCAAAAAAACTTCCACTTGACAATATGTTCTCAGTGGATGACCTGGAGAAATCTGAGTGCTATCTCTAGAAGGATGCACTTCTAAAAATAGAATGTTTCTACTGTTTGAACATGGTAAGCAAAACTCCAGTTTTCTTCCTTGTTCTGAGGTGAATAAACTGTTTTCGGACTTCACCTTCCTGGTGAACCAGATTCAACTGTATCGGTCAGCATGAGGTAAGTGATGCATGACATTTATGACTGGCTCCTGCACAGTTGCTCAAACAGACACAACAGTTCACATACTCACATAAAACATGTCACATCTGAAAGTGTTCAGGGTTATTTAGTGCATCAGAGATGTATGGAATCAAGTCCACACAATAAACTGATAACAGATGGTTTTTTTTTTCTATCATGTTTCTATTTTTTTTAAGTAGCTTCACCTATTTGTGTGTAGGTGATTAAATTAGAAATCCACTGCACCCTGAACCTTCTCTCTAAGAGAACTGCCAGGTGTTTCACAGATAGAGTGATTTGTCATCTGGTATGTTCCCTTTCTGTGTAGGCTGTGATATTATAGGAAAACTCACAGTTTTCCACTGCAGGCGCTTGTGTCACGCTCATCACGTTTGACAGCTGTTCAAACTTCACCGCATCTGCTTATTTGGAGAAAAAGTCTGCTGCTATCATTAGCACATCCGCGACATTGCCATATTGGCCCTTTTTGCATCTGCTCTCAGAAGTAAAGTGTAACTGATGGTATTATCTAAAGCCGTGATTCAATAATCTGGCTAATCCGATGGGGCTTCTTAGAACTGGATGTTGTAGGACGGAACACTCGCTGCGCTCTTGGAAAAGTACGGCGCCTTAGAGTCAAGACTTGAAGTCACGGCGTGCAGGATAAAACTATTTCTGGGATTAAGGATATCTCACTTGGAAAATTAACAAACATCCACTGCGGTCGAGTTGGATGGGGACACAGATGACAAAGTCAATATGAAAACTACAAATCAAAGACAGAATAATAAACAATTGAAGATTTTTAATATTTTTCCAATTCAAGTCCTGCAGTCTGGCAGCAATTAAAATGCACACTTATTATGGGAATGCGCTGGATTGGATGGCTCCATTATATGTGGAGAGAGGCTATGTTTAGACTGCAGGAAAACTAAGGTCATAAGAAGCTTTGGGGTGAAAAAAGAAAACACATACCACCTCCTACCCTCCATCCCTTATTGCTTCACACTTTCCTGCAAACCCTGCCATTTCAGAGATTTATAAATAGTGTTAAGCCTGTTCTTGGCTCTCTTGTCGTTATGGGCCGCTCAGTTTGAGTGGCGGTTGTCACAGACAATTTCTATCATACGTTTATAGAAAAAGGCTGCTCACTGAGGAGTAGAAAATTCTCTTTGAGGAGGCAAAGTCTTAGTCGGAAGAAAATTGGGGACAACAAAAGCTGATCTTTTCTGGCAAGTAATTGTGTGTGCCGTAAATATTCTAATTTCGCTCAGGTCTTCAAAGCCTTCGAGTTACTTTTACTTGGAGCAAAGGATTTTAGTGATGAGGCAGCAGTGCCCATTTCAGACCATAATCCTATAAATGTTAGCATTAGATGTCTTTGTCTAAATGTGCAACATAGTCTAAAGGGGAGACTAGCTTCACTGTATCAATTAATTACATGCAATAGGTTTCTAATTGCCCAGTAGGTTAAACAAATCCTAACTAAAGCTATGACTTATATTTTCTTTTGGTGTTTTAAGTTCTAAGCAGCAACTAAATTCACAACATGTCGGCCATTGAAAAATAAACAGCATGAAACAGTTAAATCTGTTTCCCATTCAACATTTGGGAGAATGAATGCTGGTGTATGAAGGTGTGTTTCAGAGGGAAGTTCCTGATTCCTTTCAACAGCTGTTTAATGCTCAGACACAGGGAGTGTTTATGTATTTAGCAGACGCTTTTGTCCAAAGCGACTTACAAGTGATAATCGGCATATTGCCCTTGAGGCTAACAACAACAACTTGACATCAGTCATGGAGAGTAGGGGACAAGGAGTGGACAGTAGAGAGGGGGGGGGGGGGGTGCAGGGACGGTGCTAGTTAAGAAGATGCTCTCTGAAGAGCAGGGTCTTCAGGAGTTTCTTGAAAATTGAAAAGGAAGTCCATGTTCTAGTTGTGCTTGGAAGGTCATTCCACATTTGTGGAACAATGCATGAGAAGAGTCTGGATTGTGTTGGCACTGCTAGCCGACGATCCTGTGATTACCGGAGCAGCCGGGCCGGGCCGAGACGTAAGCCTTTGCAAGAGGATTCAGGTAGATGGGAGCCGTACCATCTCGGACTTTGTTTGCTAGTGTTAGCAATTTGAATTTGATGCGTGCTGCTAGCGGTAGCCAGTGGAGCTCAATGAACAGAGGGGTGACGTGCGCTCTTTTTGGCTGAATGAAGACCAGACGCGCCGCTGCGTTCTGGACCATTTGAAGAGGTCTCACAGTACAGGCTGGAAGAGCAGTTAGAAGGGCATTGCAGTAATTGAGGCGGGAGATGACAGTAGATTGCACCAGGAGCTGGGTGGCATGTTGTGTTAGGTATGGTCTGATCTTTCGTATGTTATACAGCGCAAAGCGGCATGAACGAGCAACAGAGGCTAACATTTTAATCTTTAAAGGTCAGGTGTTCATCAATCACAACACCCAGATTAAATACATAAAATGTAGAGCACAAAAAGTCTCAATATTAATACCCCCCCCCCCCACCCCCCCCCACCCAAACTGTTGGCGAATTGTCCGCTCCCAACCCCATGACCCCGTCTCACTTTTTGAAATGTTCAAAAGTTGGCAGCCCTGCAGCTATCACCAGCTGTCTGGTGTGGAGTTCGTGCCAGAGCGGACCAGAGATAGTGGAATTTTGGGTTTAGCCCTTAAGCTAGCTGCTATTGGAAGGGTGATCTCAGCATCAGCCAATCATGAAGAACTTAAATGTATGCCCACCAATGGTGGGCACCCCCGTAGGCATATAAGTGGAGCGACTCCACTGTTCGCCTCCACTATCTCTTCAAGCCAAGCTTAAGAGCTATCATTAAAGAGCATTATCCAAGAGCAAATTATCCTACTTACCAAGCATGTCCAGCAACGTCAGGACCTGCCTGACTTGCCAGACGGGTTTTATCTCCAGCGGCAACCTTCACGCCGAATGTGAGGTCTGTCTCGGGGCTCATCACACTGGCCTGGCCCTGACCCCTCAGGCCTCGTGCCCATTTTGTGCCACTCTGCCCGTAGCTGAAAAAAATCCGCCGGGTCGAGTACTTCACCTCTGCCACCGATGAGGAATTCCAGTAGCTGACACATACTCGCTGGACAAAGCCTTACAGTTCTTCAATGTTGGTCAGGAGCCGGCTGGCTCCAACCGACTGGAAGATGACAACGACCTTGAAGAATACGACGAAGCTGGCTGTCATAGCCCTTCGTCCCTCCTGGAAAACACGAGAGTCGACGAGCCTCCTTCAGCAGCTTCCTCCCTGCCAGCAGTCAGAGCCAGCAGTCAGGAGCTACCTGCTATCATCTTCGCGGCTGCGGTCTGCTAGGGGCTAGTCATCCCAGAACCAGCTCCACCTGAATCAGATGATTTGGCGGGAAGTTTTGGGGCCACACAAACATGCTGTCCAGACCTCGTCTGGCCGCGCTTCCCCGCCACCAAGAGCTGCTGGTTCGCCGCCTTCTCCGAACCTGCTAAGCTCAAAGCACCAGTCTCCACATATGCGCCCATAACAAAGTCGAGGGCTTCTCTGACCAGGGCTGTCCAACCGTTCCTCCACTGGAGCCAGACCTGTCCTCGCTGTTTAGCACTAAGAACCACCTCACTGGCCAGCGAGCAGTTCCCGCTTCCAAACATGACCAGCTCCTGGCACGGCTCACCGATCGCACACACCAGTGTGCCTTCCAGATCAGAGCTGCAGGAAATAACACCACTCAACTTGCCTTTGGTGTCTCCAAAATGGTGGAAGAGCTTGACGCTCCAGACGAGTCACAAAACATCATTAGCAAGACTGCAGATGCCATTCTCAACCTATTTGCTGCTGTACTCACCGGTTCTGCTCACATTGCTGCCTGGCAGACCCTTGTCCAGCGGGCCTTGTGGCTCAAGGCCGTGCCCTCCATTCCCGAACACCTGCACAGAGAAATGCTGTAAGGCCCCATCACCTCTGACAATCTGTTTGGTCACCATCTTAAGAGTGCCACTGAGAGCGCTCAAACCACCTCTCACTCTGGCCTCTCCTCCAGAGGATGGAATGAACACCGGGACCAGTGGGGGAATTTCAAATGCCCAGCTGCACAGCCCGCCCCTCGGAGCCAGCCTCCCACTTCGGCTCCACCTCAGCAGGACCAGAAATCTGACAACCAACGGTTCCGAAAGAACCAGCAGACGTCATCCTGGCCTTCTCAGTCACAAGAATCTTGCTGAAAGCAACCAAGAAAATGACTGGTTGGGGTGAATGTGCGTGTTCATGACTGTAATGTTAACTCTGTGGCTTATGTTGGTTTTGAAATAAAACCCAAACAATGTTACATTGAGAGCAAAATCCTACAGTCCTCTGCAGAATCTTCTGCCGAACCCTCACTCATGTTCCCCACACCATGCACTGCGCAACACCTGCATGTTCACACATTCAATCACATGACACGCCCACAGCCGGCTGTAAGGTGCGTTCCATTTGCGCGCCGGCCCTAGCTTCCAGCCAAGCCCAACACACCCCGCTCCCCCCACAACGTAGGGTGGGACGGGATGTCATGATGGTATCATGACCACGTGCAGCATTACAGTGCACTGCTCCATCCGCTGGCACTTTATCGTCCCCGTGCACGGACCCGGCTCCCAGTCGTCCTTTATCTTTGGACACCATGCTCCGCTGTGCGAATCAGCCTCCTCCAACGGTTTCACACTCGCCCTTTCGAGCGCAGCCCTCCACGGGTTGCTCCCAGTTCTCCTCTGGTGCGAGCGACGGCGGTAAGGGCACGAACCCAGTCCTCGGATACAGTTCACGTGACCTCGAACACGCGTCCGCTGTCGTAACGCGTACAACAATGGCGCCACCTTTGTCACATGAGCAAATGGATATCAGACACCATTCATTACGGTCACACACTCCATTTTCAGCCTGCTCCTCCTCCCTTCAATGGGATTGTGGAGACGGAACTCACATCACAGGAACAATCTCAGGCCCTAGAGCTGGAGATACGGGAACTTCTGTCCAAAGAGGCCATTTCCCAAGTTCATCGTGGGCGAGAACACTCGGCTTCTACTCCCGCTACTTCTTAGTACCGAAAAGTCGGCAGGAATGAGACCAATACTCAACCTTTCCCTGTTTAGCTGCTCCATAGCAGTGATGCATTTCCGCATGTTAACAGTGAGGCAAGTCCTAGAATGCGTGCGCTCAAGGGACTGGTTCACGTCAATAGACCTGAAAGACGCATATTTCCACATCCCAGTAATTCCCAAACACCGTAAGTTCCTGCACTTTTCATTCAAGGGAGTTCAATACCAGTTGCGTTGTCTCCCTTTAGACTACTCACTTCCCCCACGCACTTTCTCCAAATGTCTGGAGACAGTTCTCCAGCCATTACGCATGGCGGGAATGAGGGTTTTATTTTTTCTGGATGATCTGCTCCTACTCGTCCGATCCAAGGACGAGGCATCAGAGCAAACCAGGAAGTTAATAGAGCACCTGTCAACCCTGGGGTTTTCCATAAACTGGGAACAAAGCTCCATATTTCCATCACAGTCAATTGTGTTTCTCGGGGTGGAGCTAAACACCTCCATAATGAGAGCATGTCTATACCAGGCGAGAGCGGTAGATCTCACCACTGCGATCTCCCGAATGCAACCCGGCAAAATCGTGAGAGCCCTATTAGTTATGAAACTTCTGGGCATGATGGCTGCAGCCCACGCTGAGGTGCCGTTGGGATTACTACACACGAGACGCCTGCAACGTTGGTTCAACTGCCTCCGAGTGCACTCGATACATCAGAAGAGAGACGTATGTTGAGGATTCCCCCTTCAGTGGGCGGGGATCTCTCACACTGGGGGAATCCCTGCATCCTCTCACACAGGGTTCCCATTGAATGTCCTACGTCACACGTCTCTGTATGTCGGGATGGGGAGGCACATGCTTATCCCATACGGTGGCAGATCGCTGGCCCTCCCACACGCATGAGCACATAAATGTGTTGGAGCTTACAACAGTCAGTGAAGAATGTGATCAGAAACTTTGCTGCCCTTCTTGAAGGCTGTCATGTCAAAGTTCACACAGACAACCAGGTGGCGGCAGCCTACATAAATCGCCAAGGGGGAGTTCAATCCCTCCCACTATTGCACGTAGCCACAGATTTGCTGTGTTGGGCACATGTCCACCTGCTGTCCATCAAAGCCACCTACATTTCAGGCATCCTGAATGTGGCAGCAGACATCCTGTCAAGAGGCGGCCCCGCGACTCCAACTAGCGTCTGCATCCTGCACTGATATCACAGATCTGGATCAGGTTCGGGGAACCATCTGTGGATCTGTTTGCGGCTCGCAGAAATGCAGTGCCACCTGTGGTTTTCCCTGAGACCATGGGACCACCCCCCGCTCGGAGCGGACGCCTTGTTTGCTCCCCATACACACGCTATTCACTCTGGTCCCAGTACTGCTGCATGAACGGTACAACCATCACCAGTTCCCAGAGTTAGACCCTTTCTGCTGGGGTGCAGATGAGCAGTCTCTCCCGCCCAACACCGAGCAAAGCAACCCACCACCCCAGACCCCAGCCAGACAGCCAGATCCCCCGCCTAGCCTCCAGCCCCGGGAAGCTAAGTGGCAACAGAGGTGTGCTAAGACCCCTAGTCTCTCTCCCCCTGCTCCAATACAGTGTTGGTACATGTTGATGAGGTGTATTCATGGCTGTGGTGAGCGGGCAGTGCAGGCATCATCTGGTCTATGCCAGCTGATGCCACCACACCACCCCTCTTCCCCCCACAGTCCTCTGTCTAAGTGCAGTTTAAAAATGGAAGTGGGCACCGACACTTGGGATGAGGCTGAAAGATGCCCTTGCCAAATGCTGTTAAATGTGCTCACTTCCAAGGCCCTAAGTCTGTGTTTGCGTGGAATGTCGTTGGTGGAAGTGTTTAATGTGCAAATAAAACTGGAGGCAGCCTGCCACAGGAATGCAGAAATGGGGTCCATACCCGCACCCCCTGACTTTTCCACCCCCCAAGGTCCTATGTGCATGTTTGTGTGATGATGTCAGGGAGCAGGAGGAGAAAAATGTGTGTGGGGATAGGGAGGAATGGCTGGTTGGACTAAGCCCTCCAGGGAGCCAGCTCCTCCACTGGCCCCAATAGGCACCTCCGTTGCCAAAATGCCACCCAGGGCATGGAGACCCCAGCCCATCTTGCCTGGGCCCAAAGCAGAAGCATCGCAGAGCTCCACAGAGTCAGAGGGAACCAACGCAGCCCCACCCCAGCAGAATATCTACTCCCATCCTTGCCTTTGCACAGCTTCCAGAATATATAAGCCATAGGACATCCAGGTAAGGTTGGGTCCTCCCCCTCCTGGACATCCCCCTCCCCGGTGATGGGACAGCAGAGGAGCCAAGGTCTACCTGAGGCCCCTGAGCCAGCGCCAGGCACTGCCGCATGTTCCTGCCTTCTTCTCGGCAGCATACATGTCAGGACCCAACCCCCAATGTTCATGTTCTACCGAGGCATGTGTTTTCTGTTTGTTAGCCGTTTAGCTAGCTGAGCAATGTTATACCAGAGATGTCTTGTAGCCTAGCCTTGGTAAAAAAATTCCCAAAATACACCGCAGTATTTTCAGAAGGTTGGTGGATCAAAAGCCAGCAGCTACTTCGGGGGCAAATTTCAAGCTTAACAATAAGTCAACTAATTTAAATGCACAGTCAAGAGGACTTGCTCCCAAAGAGAATGGGACATGATGGTGAAGTCTGAACCAGAGCCAAAAATGACCTTACAGTCAAGCGCCCCCTCCAGGGTCACCAGATTGTAAGGTTTCTCATGAGGACCCCTACGGACAATATTACAGAGAAACCTTAGAGAAGGTTTGACCGGTGATCTAGGATTACCGGATTTGGTGGCAGGTGCTTTGGACGCTAGAGGACTAGCGTTAACGTAAGGGACCACACCAAACCTCTCTGAGGTCACAGGTGTCGTCGGACGCACTATTGTGGCATGTTTCACCTCTGCAGAACCCGCCGCTACGACTAAGTCACGCGCAAGTTCAGGAGGTGGAGGAGGGTGTCTACACTTCTCTGCCAAAGAGATGGACAGAACCATCTTAAATGTCACCAGGTCTTTCTCCAGGACACGAAGTGCAGATCTCAATGTGGCACGAACTGCTCGAGGAGACACACTCCTAGAACCAGAACTCAGCCTTGGTACAGGGTTGTAGTCCCTGCAACCATGACGCGATGAATGCCGGTCAGAGGGAAGTCGGCGCTCGCCTGAGCGAGACAACTCTCTTTTAGAGGAGTAGGATGAACCCCCCTTTTCTTTAAAAGAGACACAATGCCTGTCACGATCAAGTCGTGGTGACTTAGGGCTCCCCTCACCAGCCAGTGGGGGGCTCCTAGCTTTGGTGCAACTCTGAGACCCGTTAGTAGGAAAGCCTTGTGGCTTGGAGTTGTCATAGGACTTCTGGATGTGTTATTTTGCACCAGGTCTGAAGTGTTGGGCTGAGTGGTTGTCACCTTTTTGAGTCCTTGATGAAGTCCCTTCAAGTCGCATCGTGGAGGGAGCTGCCCCCACCGCCAGGACTGAAGAGGTATCAGGACTCTTACCTGATGGTTTGAACCGTCTGAAGATATGCACTTTTCCTGAGATCACTCATGGAGGTGAGCTTAATGTCTACAGCACCCATAGAGGGGCTGTACTGAGCATGCAAATTATCAAGAAAAAGCTCTTTAAAAGCTTTATCCTCCTCCATCCTTGATTTACATTCTGTACCGAAGTACGCGTCAAAAAGCCGGAGGCAAAAAGCTTGGGGATCTTCAGAGCGACCCTGTTTAACAGACATAGCCAACTTTAAACTGGCAGCCTTGGCAGTGCTAGCGTATTCATTTGCTATTGCAGCCTCCAGCCAGGTGTAATCATGAACAATCTCACCCCGCTGGCGGTCAATGAACGACCCCACACCGTCGGAGGTCAACCTTATCAGGAAGATTTTGTCCTGGAGAGTTGCGCCAGGAAATCTGTCAAAATGACGATGACGATCACGAAGATAAGCATGAACCGGGTGTGAGCTCCCTGGGCGAGGATCAAATCTCTTGATGCTGGGTGACATCTGGTAGATATCTACAGTGGTGACAGTATGGTGCAGTTGTCCAACCTGAGAAGCGGGCATCGCAGAAGGCACAGCTGAGGTCACAGGAGGTGAAGGAGCCACCCCCCTTTCTCCCCCAGTGTGATAAGATATCTCTGCTTTTAATGTCTTAATTTCCTCATCCCAGGCTTGTACCAGTTTCACTGCCTCTCTCTAGTCAACCTTTAGATGATCTAAATCAGTGTTTAAATCAGCAACTCAACTATCTGCTCTGTTTCCTCTCCAACAACACTGCATTCTCTTTTGCAGCGTTATCTAGTGCTTTCCTCAAAGTCTCTAACTCAGCAGCTGAGCTGCTGAAGTCGCCCACCCTCATCTGATCAGACTGTGTGCGCAGGGCTTTTTGTGTACTCACGTGACCCGTGACTTCCTTATCCCAAAGGTAAGCTAGAAGAACAGCAAACCACCCCAAATTATCGGTGCGAGCCGCTGCTCTAACTTTCCCAACCTCGCTGGACAAACTGGCCGCATGATCCCATAACATGTTTAACTCAGCGGGCGTGAGGTCCTGCAAGGAATCATCATAGCCACAAGCAGTCAGACCAGCAGAACCAACACACATCAGGACATAATCGATCACCTGCTGTTCCACTGACAGTGGGCCCAGCATTTCCTGATTAGACATAAGTCGCACCAGAGTCACAGAACACAGGAAGAAGGTGTAGTACGTAGGAGATGCCAAGAGGAGGCGTTCAAGCGCCAATAAAGCAAGGCAGTGAGGGAGAGGTAGGATATGTCACTTCTTCACATGAGATGATGCAGAGCCAAAATAGCAGAGATTGTCAGGTCTCTCTAGCCTGGCAAGCCAGACTAAATAAGTGTATTCTTTGCAAAGCAAGAATTTGGTCTAGTTCACTAGGCTAAGGTCTCTCGGTAGCAGAGGACTAAATACGGCTAAAATGCCTGTGCATTACTCCGTAGGGATAGCGAGTACAGACGCAGACAGTCGTTGCGACAGATGGCTGATAGCACCGCTGAATCTGATTCAGTGGCGGTATCTAACCATGCTTAATGTTAGCAATGCTGGCTTTGCTTACCATATTAGCAGGCCTGGATCAATGAGTCCAGACATTTGGTTTAAATTGCTAAAAAATTTAAAACCCTTCGGCAGAATATGGCATACTAACCAAGGCTCTCATAAAATTAGCCGGTATAGCTGTAGTTTCACGGAATTTACGTCATGATCGCTCATCCACATGGAGCTTCGACAGTAACACTTTTAAGCTAAGTCAAGCTAACGCTCGCAACACAGCTTCAGACGTGATGCCTGGAATATTAACCACAAAGGTATTATCTCCAGTATGAATTTTGGAATTACGTCCGGAATTTGGTTTCGGATCGTAGTTGTAATCGCAGCTGATCAGCCAGGGATTAGGAGTGTAGCTTTGTGCTAATGTCACAAAATAGGATATATCTGTGTTCCAGTTACACAAGCATAACGTACGACTAAAATAAATAGACAGAATGAACACACTAGGGCTGCAACTATCGAATATTTTTGTAATCGAGTACTCTATCGAATCTTTTTTTCGATTAATCGAGTACTCTAATAAATTACCCTTTTGTGTTTGTAAACCATTATATAAAATAGCATGTTATAAAATATGAAAGACCTCTCAAAATGAGCAATTGCCAGTTATTCTTCAAGTTTTATTCAAAATTAAGTTTGCAAAACTTCAGCACTTCAACTTTACTTTACAGTAAACAAATGCGTGTGCAAAAAATAAGTAAACAACCTGAGCCGATTTTCCCCTCGTGCGAGAATCTGCTAGCCTGCAAGCCAGACAGAAATTAGGAGGATAACTGTTGAAGTAGCGCTGCGAGCGGCTGCGGCCCAAACAGAACCAGAACTGCTAACGGCGCAAACAGCTCGCCAGCTGTTTCCCTATTAACACACGTCCGTTTTAATTTCTACACTTTTTTTTCTCACACAATAACAAGGATTGTCGAGAAAGCATGTTTGCTGTGGTTTTGGCAAATAATACTGATCACAAAACATGTATTTACTTTCTTTCGTTTTCCTCCGCCACTCTCATAAATACCTGTGTCCTCCTGCAGCAATCCCGAGGGACAACAAATATCAATAACAACACAATAAAAAGTCCGACATATTGTGTAAAAACTGCTATTTTTTAGCACATTTTAAGTCCGACGTGTTGCTAGCAGACGTACGGTGTGAGCTGAAACTGAGTGCTACAAACGAAAAAGTCGCACAGTGTCCGCAGAATATATAGAAATACAGGCTAAAATGCATTAACTTGTAGAGGCTCCGAGTCCGCTTGCAGAAGTGACATTTACAGGTGCTGCAGCACGGAGGATGTGGTGTTGTGGTAGGCTAAATCCATTTTACAGTATTTACACTGGACAACGTTTTCCACCTTACGACGTGAAAAATGGTCCCATAACTTTGACATTTTCTGTCTTTTTCGCACTCCACCGGGGTCCACGTTGTCCGCCATGGCTTAAGAGAAAGTTAAGTAAGTTACATTCGCTACTTGCAGTCCAGTGGGCATGTGCGTCACTTATTTCGGTCCGTGTGAAACATGACCCCGTGCGTTTGCAAAGCCATGAATTAATTAAATATGAATTAAACGAATCCTCGAGGCAGAGAATTTGACTTGAGGATTTTTTGTACTCGAATTATTCAAGGTACTCGAGGAATCGTTTCAGCCCTAGAACACACATTCACTTTTGACAAACACAAAGTCATATATTTGCAGCTTAGTGAAGACACAGAGTTGGGTGAGAGAGCAGGACAGCGCCCCTGAAGGTAAGCGAACGGGAACCTCGTTCCAGTTCAGCAGAACACCTGTGTAATATATTTAATGAGTCAGAAAAACATGAAGTGTAAAATGATTTGAATAAGACTGGCTATAAGCTCGCCAATTAGAAGGTGGCTGGCTCGGTATTTATGTAGTGTCACACTTTATGCGTAACTACTGGATATTTAATTAGAAGAGTTTAGGATCCTTTGCTTGTTCAGTCCCTGTGCAGTCTCTGGTGATCAGAGCTTCACCTCTAACAGAAAGGCTCATGGAGCACTGCAGCGCTCCAGTTTGCAATGTCTGCTGATTTTGTTCAAAAAGCAAATCTTATTGCCAGAGTTTACTTTCATTTTCAATAAATTTGCCAGCCGGAACTCAGCAATAACTCCCCATGTCGTCATGACATCTGCCTCTGTTGCGCCAAGGCGCATACGACAGACCATTACTGCAATATTACTACCAAGCGAGGCGAAACTAATGCCGCAATATTCGCGCAACGCCATGCCGGTGTCGGTACAAGATCTGCTCGGGTGCAAGATCGGCTCGGGATCCTTTGACTGCCGATGATGTCAAAGTACGGCAAACCCACTCGGACAAAATACAATACACATCTATAATGTTGGAAAGAATTTAGCAGTTTCGTTATTAAAATAATGTTTCTTAAGACGCAAGTTTGTGTTTATAATGGTATTTGTAAGATAGAACACTAGATTTTATTCATAATGTTGAACTCCTCTTTGAGCACATCCCTTGAAGGATCATAGGTATTAGCAACACCTGTGAAATTGTATTTGCAGGAAAGAAGTGTGTCCTGTTTATTGAAGTATTTTGTGTTTAGTTTTTGATGTCTTGTCCATGTGTAGTTCAGGTACGTTCATAGCTGCTAGCCAAAACTCTGGAGTTAAAAGTTTTCTGGCTTTACTAAAATACCTGTCTGTAATTATTTGATTGATGGTAGTTTTACTTTCTATTAGACTCCAAATGTAATCATTTGGCACGTTTCTAATTCATAATTTGTAATTATGTAATCGGCAATATTAGCATTAGCATTCCTATGGGTTTTTCCACGTGTATTGGCATTGCGTTTACCACTCGCTGCCAAATCGCAGCCTTTGCGATTAGAAAATCTCCTTTTGTCACATCGCAATTTAATTGCACATGCAGTTAATCGTTCAGCCCTAATATGCATGCAGCTCTATGCTAAAAGTGTATTTTGAAAGTGGTAGTGATGGATTTCTTTGTAAAAGTTGTCCATCTTTCCAACAGAAAGATTTGCCTGGACCAACGTAACGTGATAACAATGTAACGTGATTACGTAATTCCGTAAGGTTCATGTTCAGCCAATCAACTACTTTGACGTCATCGGCAGTCGACGGACCCCGAGCCGATCTTGTACCCGAGCAGATCTTGTACCAACACCGGCATGGCACATTTATAGATATTAAGCTGATTTGCAGGCATGGTCTGTCTAATAAAAGAGGCTAATGATGACACAGGTAGAAGGATGATGAGGGTGGAGCCAACAGGCTGAGTGGAAGGCCAAAAAGTTGAAAGAGTTAGTTGTGACCTTAGGTTTATTGGTTACTCTAAATTGTAGTGATGTGTCGGTCGCGAACGAACCGGCTCTAAGAGCCGGCTCTTTGAAGTGAGCGACGGGAGCTGGCTCGTCATTGGGAGCCGTCCCCTCTCCTCCCCCCTCCCCTCTTGCTTTGGTGAAAGCTGCAGGCGATTGGTCCACATGTGTAACTGTGTGTCCAGACTGTCCACACACAGAGCAGTGGGGCGGGGAAGAGGGAGGATCAGACTCAGACACACAGTAGAGCACATGCGGGCGGAGGGAGACGAGAGGGAATGAGGAGGAGGAAAAAGGCGAGCGAGAGAGAGGAGAGTGTGACGAAGACGGTGAGAAAATGAGCGCCAGCAGTCGGAAAGATGAGATTTCTCATAGTGTTCAGTTATTAAATCCATAGAAATTATAAATATTTGATATATTGCATTTATTTATATTAGTAAATCATTTTACATATAGTTTTGCATTATTTTGGTTATAAATGTACTCTACGCAACAGAAAATCTGAGGAGCCACTTGGGAGCCGAAAGAGCCGGCTCTTTTTGGTGAGCTGTGCCAAAAGAACCGGCTCTCTAAAAAGAGCCGGAATTCCCATCACTACTAAATTGTCCCTGTGTGTGTGTGTGTGTGTGTGTGTGTGTGTGTGTGTGTGTGTGTGTGTGTGTGTGTGTGTGTGTGTGACTAGTTTTTGTATGTTATGAATTAGTGACCTATCCAGGGGGTTTCTTTTACTAACAAGACATAAAAATACTTCAGATTTTGAAGTTACACATTCCCTTAAAGTATACTCATTATATACCGAAATATGTGTTGAAGAACATTTAGATGATATGAGTTTTCTTTTGTTTTAATATCAGTTCCCATTATTTCAAATTTCAGTTTTGATTAAAAAAAAATCTGCGTTGAATAAAAAAAATCCAACGTCCTTGTTTTTGGTCTGTGGAAGAAAACCGGAGTACCAAGTAAAACTCAAGCTATGCATGAGGAGAACATGCAAACTCCTTAAACAAATAATTGGTCCATAAACATTAAATTTGACATGTTGTTTCTCTTGGAACATCTACAATGAAAAGCCTGGAGGTTTGCGTAAACCCTGAAGTCTAATTGGAAAAGAATTGATTGATGTCTTTTTGCAATTAATTATTCAGTTTTGTACAGTTTCATTTAATTTTTTTTTTACTTTTCCTACTGAGTTTTGATGTAAAATTCAGTTAACATTATCTGAGCACACTTTTATAAAATACTCTCAAACCTTTGTATCCAAGCAGTAAATACATAGGTCATATCATTTAAAAAAAACAGCTAAAGTGGAGAATCAAAATTTAAATTAATCTGTATGATAAATAGCTTCCACTTGGCTGTTATATTTTTGTAGAAACAAATGATTTCATATGCTTCTTGTTTTGTCCAGCAGCCTAAATTATATTTTGACAAAATCTATCCATCAGCCGTGAAACAGGCTCTTGTCTTCCAATCATATTTCCAGTCACTGACCAAAGATGTGAATGGTTGTTGAAAATCAGATAGCACTTTTTATTTTCCCAACAAGTGCTGAATTCAAACTTTCATCAGCATAACAATAAAACCGTGACTTTTCTTCTGGAATCCTTGTGTTTCCGGACAATATCACGCAGACCATAGAAAATGCAAAAGCTCTTTTAGTGCAGCCAAAACTTAAATCTTCTAACTAGTCTACTTAGGAGCTAAAAAAAAAAGAACTAAGGTTTTGAACTGCATCAGTCTAACTCATAAATCCCTTGACATTAAACCAGAATTGCTAACTTCAGCCCCATCCTGATTACTGTACATTACTCCTAAATCCTTTTTACCCAGGAGATGCAGCATTCCTCCTTCTGCACCACATTCTGTTAACATCATAAAACATTTAGCAGCTGCAAGACAACTGCTATGTATCGCTAGCATAGTCTCTCATTAATTTGCTGGATTGAGTGAGTGTAAAAGGAGCCCACAGATTGTTTGAAAGGCATGCTTTAATTGCCAGTGTCCTCAAAACTGAGTTGCAGAGCTCTGGGCTTCTGAACTTTGATTCTGATTGGCTGCACCTGGTGGTAAGGCGTTTCCTGTTTCCTGTTTTCAGTGTTGCACTCCGTGTAGCTGTTTGGTGTTTGGGGCTCGCTAAAGCTGATTTAATTTCTCTGTACTTGGATATCTCTGAGTTATTGTAGCACATAAGCACGCTAAAACACACATTTTATGTTGTTCCACCTAGCTTTTAGGGAACCATTTGAGTTTGCACGCAGTTTATTTGGTACTGAACAGTTTGCTCGTCCAGTTAGCTTAGCCTCAGCACGGCTATGGCTACTTCTGCCTCTGCTTCTCCGTCTCCTATCTCTTGCTCTCTGTGTCAGATGTTTAGTTACTCCTCTGCCTCCTTTAGTGATAATGGTACGTGTAATAAATGTAGCATTTTTGTTGCTTTGGAGGAGAGGGTGTCGGAATTGGAGTCCCGGCTCGGCGCTGTTGAAAAACCCGTAAACAGCCGTAGTTACTAAGCTAGCGCAGGGCTAACTAGCTCAGAACCACCCCGTAGCGATCTTCCAGCAGAACCTGAGCAGCCGGGACCTCAAGCCGGCTGGGTGACGGTACGCAGGAAGCATAGAACCCAGCCCGTGGGCCACCGCCAACCCGTCCACGTTTCTAATAGATTTTCCCCGCTCAGTGACGCACCCACTGACAAGCCGACTCTGATCATTGGCAGCTCCATAGTCAGAAACGTGGCATTAGAGACTCCAGCAACCATAGTTAAATGTTTACCTGGGGCCAGAGCGGGTGACATTAAATCTTATCTGAAACTGCTGGCTAAGGATAAGCGTAAATACAGTAAGAGTGCTATTCACGCTGGCGGTAACGACACCCGGTTACGCCAATCGGAGGTCACTAAAATTAATGTTGCTTCGGTGTGTAAGTTTGCCAAAGCAATGTCGGACTCCGTAATTTTCTCTGGCCCCCTACCCGATCGGACCAGTGATGACATGTTTAGCCGCATGCTGTCCTTCAACCGCTGGTTGTCTAGGTGGTGTCCTGAAAACAACGTGGGCTACATTGATAATTGGAAAACTTTTTGGGGAAAACCTGGTCTGATGCGGAGAGACGGCATCCATCCCTCTTTGGATGGTGCAGCTCTTCTTTCTAGGAATATGGCCAGTTTTATTAGTCCTCCATGACTGCCCAGGGTCCAGACCAGGAAGCAGAGTCGTAGTTTAACCCACCCCTCTGCAGCTTCTGTACTGTTACCCACCCACTACCCCATAGAGACAGTGTCCTGCCCACGGCCAAAACCACACAGATTAAATATCAGGCTTAATAAAGCAAATCATGGAAATCTCATAAATATTAGAACAAATTCAACTGAGCAGAAAACTAGAAAAATTAAATGTGGGTTGTTGAACATTAGATCCATTTTTTCTAAGACTTTGTTAGTTAATGACTTGATTTGTGATAATCAGATCTCTTTGCTCTCTCACAGAATCCTGGCTGCAGCAAGAGGACTATGTTAGCTTAAATGAGTCGACTCCTTCAAATTATTTAAATCATCATATTGCTCGAAGTACAGGGCGAGGAGGAGGAGTAGCAACCATCTTTCATTCGGACTTATTAATCAGTCCCTTACCAATTAATAGCTACAGTTCGTTTGAACATCTTATTCTTAGTTTTCCTGATCCAGATTGCAAAACTGTAAAACCACTCTTGTTTGTAGTTTTATATTGTCCACCAGGCCCTGGCCCTTTGGATCAGATCTCTGATTTTTTATCTGATTTGGTGCTAAATACTGATAAGGTCATTGTAGTGGGGGATTTCAACATTCATGTGGACATTGAAAATGATTGCCTCAATGTAGCCTTTAGTAATATCTTGGACTCAATTGGTTTCACTCAAAGAATACATAGCTCCACCCAGGGGCGGCGTTAGGCCCGGCTACTTGGGCTGAAGCTCCGGATCTTTCATGATAAGCCCCGGATCTAAATCGCGGAAGTAACATGCAGTACCAAAGTCCAACAGAGAGAGCGCAGCTAGCAGTAGTTTGTAAAGTCCCATTTAGTCGTCACACACAGGTGTGTGGTGAAATTTATTCTCCGCATTTGACCCATCCCCTGGGTCAAAATAGCTCAGGAACTATTTGGTGGTTTAACCCCCCAATCCAACCCCTTAATGATGAGTGTCAAGCAGGGTGGAATTGGGTCCCATTTTTCTCAAAGTCTTTGGTATCACCCGACCAGGAGTCGAACCCCTGATCTCCCGATCACAGGGCGGACACTCTACCACTGGGCCACTCAGTCGGTATACAGCCTGCCTGAGCCTCCACCACTGAAGAGAAGCCCTTCAGCAGCTGGCTTCTTCTACAGTCTGTCTGAAACGCATGAGTGAAGATGGACATAAGGACGTTTTTTTAGACCAAAAGTACAACGACAGAACCCCAGCTCTGATGAGACTGGTGTTGACTCAGGTTTGTGAGTCTTATTTGAAAATATTTGTTGTGCTGCTGGTTTGCCTAAAGTTAGCTTACTATCAGGTAAAGTTGTTGGAGAAAGAAAGGGAATATTTACTATCCTCTCACACTAAACACTAACAGGAACAATACTCTGCCCTGAATATGCTTAATATGTAGCTTCAGATTAAACATTATGTGGTACAAGATATATATATATATATATATATATATATATATATATATATATATATATATATATATATATATATATATATGATGTTGACTAGTGCGTGTCACGTGTGTGCGCGCATGCGTGTGTGCGCGCGCGCGTGTGTGTGCGCGTGTGTGTTAAGCCCCGGATCTTCTTCAGTCCTAAATCCGCCCCTGGCTCCACCCACTCCTGCCATCATACATTGGACCTTGTGCTGACTTATGGCATTGAGTGTGAGGAAATAACGATCTTTCCACATAATCCAGTCCTCTCGGACCACTTCCTGATAACCTTTGAGTTTTTTATAACTGAGTTCTCGAGACATGAAAGTAAATTTCATTATAGTCGGTCTCTATCTGAAAACGCAGTTGCATCTTTTAAATCAACTGTTCCATCTTTACTGTCCTCACCATCTCAGAGGAACGTAACAGAGGGCAATATTTTCAGTTCTAGCCCCTCACAAATTGATGTCTTAGTTCGTCATGTTAATTCCTCTTTACGTGTGGCATTAGATGATGTAGCCCCTTTAAAAAAGAAGGTAATTAGGGACAGGAAGTTGGCTCCCTGGTTTAACTCTCATTTACGAGCCTTAAAACAAAACTCTAGGAAATTGGAGAGAACATGGCGCTCTACGTAACATGAGGAGGCCTACCTATCCTGGAAAAATAGTCTTGTGCTTTATAAAAATAAGCTTCAACAAACTAGAACTGCTTATTTTTCAGCATTAATTGAGGAGAATAAGCATAATCCTAAATTTCTTTTCAGTACAGTTGCTAAACTTACACAGAATCATAGCTCTGAGCCATCTATTCCCTTAGCCCTCAGCAGCAATGACTTCATGGCATTTTTTACAAGTAAAATTAATTCTATTAGAAACAAAATCTTTTGCATCCTCCATAATGCGATTTCTTCTTCCTCAGTAAGTGAGGCAGCTTCAGAGGTGACTGTAGAACCTCATCTGTGCTTGAACCGTTTTGATCCAGTTGAGCTTTCAGAGTTATCAAAAATATTAGCTTCATCTAAACCTTCAACTTGCATTTTGGATCCAATCCCAACCAAATTATTTAAAGATGCATTTCCTTTGGTTACTGCCCCCATTCTAGATACAATCAATCTATCCTTAGTAAATGGGTATGAACCACAAGATTTTAAGGTTGCTGTAATCAAACCTTCACTTAAGAAGCCTTCTCTGGATCCAGATGACCCAATGAATTATAGACCAATATCTAACCTTCCATTTTTATCCAAAGTCCTGGAGAAAATAGTGGCCATCCAAGTATGTCAGCATTTAAACACTAATGCTCTGTTTGAGGAATTTCAGTCTGGTTTTAAAGAGTATCACAGCACTGAAACTGCATTAGTGAGAGTTCCATATGATATTCTCATGGCCTCAGATAAGAATCTTGTGTCTGTTCTAGTCTTGTTAGATCTCAGTGCTGCCTTTGACACAGTTGATCACAATGTTCTTTTAGAAAGACTTGAACATGTTGTAGGGATCAAAGGAACAGCGTTAGGCTGGTTTAAATCCTACCTGTCTGACAGATTTCATTTTGTAAACGTACATGACAAATCGTCTTCATACTCCAGGGTTACTTGCGGAGTACCACAGGGTTCAGTGCTTGGACCAATTCTTTTTACTATATATATGCTCCCAATTGGTAAAATCATTAGACAGCATGGGATAAACCTCCACTGTTATGCTGACGATACTCAGCTATATTTATCCATTAACCCTGATGAACCTAATCGGTTGGGTACATTACAGGCTTGTCTTGAGGACATAAAAAATTGGATGACTCTAAACTTTTTGCTTTTAAATCAAGACAAGATGGAAGTTCTCATCTTTGGACCAGAAATCCAGAAAAGGAAATTGCTTAGCCAATCGCCTGACCTTAATGGCATTACATTAATCTCCGCGAACAAAGCAAGGAACCTTGGTGTTATCTTTGACCAGGACATGTCATTCAAATCCCAGGTTTCACAAGTTTGTCGGATTTCTTTTTTCCACCTTCGGAATATTGCTAAGATTAGAAGCATACTTTCCAGGAGTGATGCTGAAAAACTAGTTCATGCATTTATTACATCAAGACTGGATTACTGTAATTCATTACTCTCAGGAAGTCCACAGAATGTAGTTAAAAGTCTTCAGCTTGTCCAAAATGCTGCAGCTAGAGTTCTGATGAGAATTAAAAAGAGAGATCATATCTCTCCTGTCTTAGCTTCCCTACATTGGCTACCTGTTCAATTCAGAATAGATTTTAAGATCCATGCTTTCGTTCTTTTTTAAACACAGAAACAGTTTTGTTTACCTGTTTGTAGCTACAGTTTCGCCGACAGCTGCCGGCTTCTTCAGGCTGACGCTGATGGTGGCGCGTCACTTCCTTCTCCATTTATCTGCTGGCAGCAGAGGACGTTGTCGCCCTCTACTGCCCGCTCTCCCCTCTCCGACGATGCAGTCCCATGCGTGGTCCAGCGTGTAAACTCCATCGTCCCTGTTCATGGTCCCACATCCACGTCTCCTTATCTCGATTGCTTCCTTGATCCATCTTTTGTATTTTTGTTGTTCGGTGGTTATGATCCGTGTGTTGTCCCAGTCCATTATATGGTTTTCTCTTAAGCAATGATCTGTTGCGGCTGACTTTTTTATTGTACTTTCTGCTTCTTCTTTTGCTGCTCTTGTGTGTTTACGATTTGCCTCTTTCTCGCACTCCTTTCTGTGTTCTATTGTCCGTGTATTGAGTTGGCGTCCGGTTTCTCCTATGTATGTTTTATTGCATATTTTGCATGGGATTTCGTAGATGACTCCACATTTTTGTCCAGCTGATATTTTGTCTTTTGGGTGTACTAGTCTGTTTCTAACTGTTGTGTTTGGCTTTGTTGGTGTGTTTATGTTGTGTTTTTTCATTGTTGCTCTTATTTTTTCCGTTATGCCTCTGATGTATGGTAGGGTTATCACTGGTTTTGGTTCTTGTCTTTCTGGGAGAAGGAAGTGACGCGCCACCATCAGCGTCAGCCTGAAGAAGCCGGCAGCTGTCGGCAAAACTGTAGCTACAAACAGGTAAACAAAACTGTTTCTGTGTTTAAAAAAGAACGAAAGCATGGATTTACAAAGACACAGCAAGAACACACCTAAGAGATTTTAAGATCCTTATTCTCACATATAAAGCTCTTAATAATCAAGGTCCATCATACATTAGGAATCCGATTGTTCCATATGTTCCTAACCGAGCGCTTCGCTCTCAGACTGCAGGTCTACTGGTGATTCCAAGAATATCTAAAATTAGGATGGGAGGCAGATCTTTTAGTTATCAGGCTCCTCTCCTGTGGAACCAGCTCCCAGCCTTAGTCTGTGAGGCAGACACCTTGTCTACTTTTAAGAATAGGCTTAAAACATTTTTATTTGATCGGGCCTATGGTTAAAATCTGATGTTAGCCTAAATCTGGACAAGTGGGGGAGTACAGGGAGGTGGAGTGTACAGTCGGTAAAGACGGCTCTCCCTTGCCCTGCCTCCAACATGCCTACATCTAAATAGGATATATTATCCAGAGTTATCTCTGTAGTTATGCTGCTATAGGCTTAGCCTGCTGGAGGATACACTGACCACTTTTCACACTACTGCTTTCTTCTACAGTCTGCTCTTTAACTGTACTATTTTGTGCAATTTCAGCTGTTAACTTTATTTTCTCTGTAAGTGTTTTTCTCCCCAGAAGAAGTGACAATGACGTTCTGCTGAGCTGTGGTGGCCTCATGGAGGGGGCCATCGACTAGCACACTGCTGCTAACTACTTAAACATTCTCTCTCTCCTGATAATAACTTTTTGGTTTCCTTGACTTTTGATGTGCTAATACTAGTTTATCCGTTTAATTATAGATCTTCTAGGATAAATACAATAAAGTTTTTCTTTCACCAAATAGAATATTTACTAAGACATCATAATATAACTGTAGACACATTACTTGTCCGCGCGCGCGTGTGTGTGTGTGTGTGTGTGTGTGTGTGTGTGTGTGTGTGTGTGTGTGTGTGTGTGTGTGTGTGTGTGTGTGTGTGTGTGTGTGTGTGTGTGTGTGTGTGTCTGCTCTGTCTTCTCGATCCCCAGTGAGTCGTGGAGGATGGCTGCTTATACTGAGCCAGGATTCTCTGGAGGTTTCTTCCTGTTAAAAGGGAGTTTTCCTCTCCACTGTCGCTTTATGCTTGCTTGGTATGAGGATTGCTGTATAGTCACTGACACTAGTCAGTGACTTGATGCAATTTGCTGGGTTCCTTATACAGGAAACATTATTTCTGATTGGCTTAATGAACTGACCTGAATTGGAATTTTTTTTTATGTGAAGTGCCTTGAGACGTCTCTTGTCGTGATTTGGCGCTATATAAATAAACTTGAATTGAATTGAATTATTACGAAAGACTGGTTTGAAAATATTTTTGTATAACAATGAGTCAGCAAAGCGCTATACTTCTTTATGCCTGGAGGAGTCAGAGCAAGTCACCTACCCATGAGTTATTTGCAGCTAAACTGTAAAATTTGGGGCTGCCCAGTGGTGCAGTGGTTAGCACTGTTGCCTTGCGGCAAGAAGGTCCTAGCCTCAAATCCCAACCTGGGGTCTTTCTGCATGGACTTTGCATGTTCTCCCTGTGCATGTGTGCGTTCTCTCCAGGTACTCCGGCTTCCTCCCACAGTCCAAAAACGTGACTGTCAGTTCTAAATTGTTCTTAGGTGTGAGTGTGTGTGTGCATGGTTGTTTGTCCTGTGTCTCTGTGTTGCCCTGTGATGGACAGCCAATCTGTCCAGGCTGTAGCCCATCTGCTTTCCCAGAGACTACCAGAGATAGTCACCAGCCCCCTGCGACCCTGCAAGCACTACTTGATATGGACAACGGATGGATGTAAAATTTGGTGTTTAATATTGTTGTAGACGTGTAGTGTCATTATTCTGGCATTTTTAGTGCATCCTCTTTAAAACATAAATCAGTTTTCCACCCTCTTCAGATTAAAATTCTGCACTACAATCAGCCAATGCTACTGGTTAAGCAGTGGTTTGTGATGTTAGCTAGTATTTGTAATGGGGCTGCACAGCACTGCAGGCAAGTCTTGGCCCCACCTCCAGCTGTCTCTGACACTCAAGATCCTATGCGAAACAATACCGCCCAGGGTCGCTTGACTCTTTCAAAATACCTTCTCCCATCTACTCTCTTTATTCTTATGAAGGAGGTGTGAATTAATCCTCCAGACTAGTAGGCATGCTGGGTTTTTTTTCTGTCCGAGTGGGGTGTGTGTGAGTGTGGGTGTTTGTTAGTGGTTCAAAAGCACAGCACTGCCCACTCACCCCACCAGACAAGGTCTCATTTTGGTGCAATTTTCAAGAAGTTTGGATGGAGTTAATAGGGGGGTAACGGACTCTTTAAGAGCGTAATTTTGGCTTCAATATTTTAATAGATCAGAGTTTTGAACTGTTGGTTAATACATTTTGCAGTTCTGTTGCACCGTTTCATTGGAAACTGGAAACATTTTCTTACTCAAGGTTTTCGTACAGCATTTTTGATCAGCACATCTTTTAGTAATGTGGTGTGGGACTTCAACACCAACATAGCATTTATATAAAACATGGTTCCAGAGGACTGTCATCTTTTGATGTTTTTGTGTGTTTTTTTTTTTTTTTATTTTTTTTTTTGTGGTCATATTCAAGTTCAACGGGAAGTGACAAATGGCGCCAACTCGAAAAACCATCTGCAGTTATTTAGCTCGGGTCCTGTCCCTTATGTCAAGACAAAACTAGGAAAGAGACCACCCAGCATCAAGAACAAAAATCTGAATGGAGAAAAATAAACATGCCTGCACCTTCCATCAGATCCTATGATTTTGACCCCTCCACCTACCATTTAGAGCACTTGCTCCTTGTTAAAAAGATCGAGGCCCGGACAAAGCGGGGGTGGTGATACCCCTAATGAAGATGAATATTCAGCTGAGTTGGAAAGACTCTTGGAAGCCTGCCCAGCCTCCACTTGCTGTTCCAGTCAAATTGGCAACAGGGGTGGGGGTGGGGGGAGGAACTTGCAGCACTCGACTGAAGTGGGGAAGTTGGGTGGAAGGGGGTAGTGGAGATGATTCAGTTGGCAGACAAGCAGAGTAGACATAAGCAGAGTCTCTGGGAATAAAAAAAACCAATGTAGAATTGGTATTTACATTCCCTGATAAGCCATATTTGTGTGACCACTTTTAGATACCGGGTGTAACACTGGTGCTCTTTTAGAAATCAAAGGTTCTTACTCCTCTTACTTCCTCCCTTAATTTCTGCTGGACAAAATGAAGAATGCATTGTTAGTAGAAGTTAATTCATTAATCAAAACATGTTTAAATATTACATATCATAAGCTTTTATTTATTTTGTTGTTGTTGAGCTTTAATGCAAACAAAGCTTGGATGGACTCAAATCAATATCTCCTGAAATATTGTGTGGACCCATTACCTGAATCCTTTTACCACACCCTTACTCTGTTGCTATGCCTTGGTGCAGTGTTTCCCAACCTGGGGTATGTGACCCCCCAAGGGGGCTCCCATAATTTTGTCTGTGCTGAGGTTGTTAGATTAACAAGATCATATTTGTAGATGTTACGTTTATAAAATTTCAGTAAAACAGCTGGCAATATAATCAAACTCTATGGAAGTGGCATAGCTCTTTATGACTGTACAAAGTTTACAATTATTCAGTTTTAATTGTGTACATGCAGGCAGGAGTTGGGGTTGGGGGTCCTGGATTGTCTTTGACACAGAAAAGGGGGTCCTCGTGAAAAAAAGTTTGGCAACCACAGCCTTAGTATTGTAACAGGGTAAGGTCAGTGGCGGCTCGTTCACAGGGGACACTAGGGCGCCGCCCCACAGGAAGAAGAACACCATAGGAATCACTATATATATTAGGGCTGCACAATATATCGAAAAATTATCGTCATCGGGAAAACAGGACGTGCGATAGGCCCATCGCAAAGCACGACAAAAACGGCGATAAATGTTTGGTTCAAACATTTCCATCCGTGTCATACATCAACTTTTTGTAAACCAGCTATGTTTTTTACGTGGAAGTATTATTTGACCAATCAAAGGTAGCCCTTCTGATATGCAGCCAATCAGATGGGTCCATTCACGTAATACGCCCGCCCCCTACGTAGACCCTCAGGACGGAAAGCAACACCCGAACCGAGTTAGCGGCGCCGTTCCCTTGTTCGTCATGCTGGCTCAGAGCAACGAACGCACTTTGTGCTGAGGTTTCTGGAATCAGCGCTGCTCTCAAACGTGAAAGTGAGTCCGCTCGGCGTCGTTAAGCAGCTGATAATAACCGGGCTGTCTCCGACACGTGCCGGTGAACCAACCCACCTACCTCCATGTCGCTAGTGTTCCACCGGGTGGTGGTGTTAGCCCCAGGCTCCGGTTAGCTTCCAGCTAAAAGGCTACAGCACTCTCCTCCCAGTCCCACCCTGCTAAAGAGGGCCTGGAAAAGTTCCCCCACACGTCAAAGTGATTTTTCATTTATGAGCTTTTATAACCTTGTTAATCAGGATAGTTGATTTGCTGCTGCACATAAACTGTCAGTCAGAAGCTCTGCTAGCCGGTATCTTAAGAGGAGCTAGTTCAATTTGTTAGCTTGCTATCAGAATCATAGTTGCAGTTTCATCATCTGAGCTGCTTTTTAAGATCTAGGTAAACTTGTTCAATTTGGGGTTAAAAACAAACGTTTTCACATATTTTCCATGTAGTTTTTTTGCCAGTTCCTCTTCTGAAAGGTAGACAATAGTTTTTCTCTTTCCCTCAGAAAATCTTAATATTCTCCTAGTTTGGCCCAGCACAGTTCACTTCCCAATTACAGCAACAGCCTTATATCATAACCACATAAGTGGAGAAAATGCTCAGTAGCAATGAGAGAATTTGCTGTTGCATTTAATTGATGTTAACTATTATTTAACATTTAAACTTCTTTTCTGATATTTTTATTTATTCTAAAAACCCTGGTAAGGGATGTTTTTCTGGATTTGGAGCATGAGAAAAAGTTTTATGGTGGTGGTGATGTTTTAAAGTCACTGAGAAACTGCATGCATGCAGTTTGTTGTTTTGCTGCTAATACAGTAGCAGGTGCAGCTGCATATTTTTGCAATAAAATGTTATGTTGTAATAGAATTCATGCATTAGTTTTTGTTTGCTTTGAACCCAGAGCAGACGTCACACGCCAGACGACATCAACACTGCATACGTTAGTATTTGTTCATTTATCGTGAGTAATTTCGATGTCGCAGTATTAAGCACTGTTATCGAATATCGCCGGTTTTCCTAATATCGTGCAGCCCTAATATATATATATATATATATATATATATATATATATATATATATATATACAGGTGCTGGCCAGTAAATTAGAATATCATCAAAAGGTTGAAAATATTTCAGTAATTCCATTCAAAACGTGAAACTTGTACATTATATTCATGCAATGCACACAGACCAATGTATTTCCAATGTTCATTACATTTAAATTTGATATTCATAAGTGACAACTAATGAAAACTCCAAATTTGGTATCTCAAAAAATTAGAATATTCTGAAAAGGCTGAATATAGAAGACACCTGCTGCCACTCTAATCAGCTGATTTACTCAAAACACCTGCAAAGGCCTTTAAAAGGTCCCTCAGTCTTGTTTTGAAGGCACCACAATCATGGGGAAGACTTCTGACTTAACAGCTGTCCAAAAGACAATCATTGACACCTTGCACAAGGAGGGCAAGACACAAAAGGTGATTGCTAAAGAAGCTGGCTGTTCGCAGAGCTCTGTGTCCAAGCACATTAACAGACAGGCGAAGGGACGGAAAAAATGTGGTAGAAAAAAGTGTACAAGCTCTAGGGATAACCGCACCCTGCAGAGAATTGTGACGACAAACCCATTCAAAAATGTGGGGGAGATCCACAAAGAGTGGACTGCAGCTGGAGTCAGCGCTTCAAGAACCACCACGAGGAGACTCATGAAAGACATGGGATTCAGGTGTCGCATTCCGTGTGTCAAGCCACTCTTGAACATGAAACAGCGCAAGAAGCGTCTCGCCTGGGCCAAGGACAAAAAGGACTGGACTGATGCTGAGTGGTCCAAAGTTATGTTTTCTGATGAAAGCAAGTTCTGCATTTCCTTTGGAAATCAAGGACCCAGAGTCTGGAGGAAGAGCGGAGAAGCACAGAATCCACGTTGCATGAGGTCCAGTGTAAAGTTTCCACCGTCAGTGATGGTGTGGGGTGCCATGTCATCTGCCGGTGTTGGCCCACTCTGTTTCCTGAGGTCCAGGGTCAATGCAGCCATCTACCAGTAAGTTTTAGAGCACTTCATGCTTCCTGCTGCTGACCAACTTTATGGGGATGCAGACTTCACCTTTCAACAGGACTTGGCACCTGCACACAGTGCCAAAACCACCAGCACCTGGTTCAAGGACCATGGTATCCCTGTCCTTGATTGGCCAGCAAACTCGCCTGACCTTAACCCCATAGAAAATCTATGGGGTACTGTGAAGCGGAGGATGCAATACGCTAGACCCAACAATGCAGAGGAGCTGAAGACGACTATCAGAGCAACCTGGGCTCTCATAACACCTGAGCAGTGCCACAGACTGATCGAGTCCATGCCACGCCGCATTACTGCAGTTATTGAGGCAAAAGGAGCCCTGACTAAGTATTGAGTGCTATACATGCACATTCTTTTCATGTTCATTCTTTTCAGTTGGCCAACATTAGAGAAACAAACATTTTTTCATTGGCCTTTAGAATATTCTAATTTTCTGAGATACCAGAGTTGATGTTTTCATTGGTTGTCACCTATAAATATCAAAATTAAACGTAATAAACATCGGAAATACATTGGTCTGTGTGCATTGCATGAATATAATGTACAAGTTTCACGTTTTGAATGGAATTACTGAAATATTTTCAACCTTTTGATGATATTCTAATTTACTGGCCAGCACCTGTATATATATATATATATATATATATATATATATATATATATATATATATATATGTATATATACTCACTGATGCACCTGCAGCCTCTCAGAGCTCACTGATGCACCTGCAGCCTCTCAGAGTTCCTGCTGCTCTAAACATTAAAATAATTATTGCATTTTCTGTTCCTCACTTCTGATTACCTTCAATGGTGTCTGTTTGTTGCAACCAGCAGGTACAAAAACGAATGTTTTTATTTGACTATTTTTCGGTCCTGCCTGTTTATTATCTTCCTGCATCTCCTCTCAATCCTAAAGAAAAACTGCTACCTGGGTTAATTTATATTCACCTTATGAGTTACCTTTGAACTGCAGTTCTAAAAGATCTACCGACCGCAAAAACAGCGGAGTGCTCGCTGCTTGGTGGCCGCATCAGTGATCGGTGCGTCGGAGGACAAGTTGTTGCGCAGCGCTCCACAGCAGCGAAACGCATCAGGCGCAAATAAAAGACAGAAAACATTAAAGGAAATGAACCGACATGAACGATCGCGTGTTAAATTAGTTTCTGAGGTGGCGACACCTAATTTGATAATGTTACCGTGGCCGTGCTCAGGACGCAGATCTACCGACCGCAAAAACAGCGGAGTGCTCGCTGCTTGGCGGCCGCATCAGTGATCGGTGCGTCGGAGGACAAGGTGATGCACCCCGCTTCACAGCAGTGAAACGCATCAGGCGCAAATAATAGACAGAAAACATTAAAGGAAATGAGCCGACATGAACGATCGCGTGTCAGTACCGACGCTCTGGCACAGCGCGTTGCCCCCCCAACGCACAGGAGCTTGTCACCTGCTGACAGCAGGCTGCTGTCTTTTCCGAGGGCTGCATCTTGCCGGTCATTATCACGTGACAGCGACTAGTCGATGACAGGCATAAAAAGTCACTATAGTGAAGTCGACTAGTTCATACAACCCCTGCTACTGCTCCCCAGTGATCTGCAGCATAATCAGCACGTTCTCTTTGAACGTGATATCAAATTTTCGCCTCCTCTTCGTCTCTGCGGTTAAAGTTACCCTCGCGGTCTTTCACTGGCAAATCAAAAGTGAGACCGATGACACAACCGCCCCCCATACTTGCTTGTTACCACATTCCACCTGGCCACAATAAAATACCGGCCAATATTCACCTCCCCCGACTCCGATAACGGCCAAAATATGAGACCCGGCCGTTAATTGAATACATATATATATTAGTGGTGGCATAGATTAATTTTGTTAATCTAGATTAATCTCACTGTAATCTTGGAATTAATCTAGATTAAAATGGCTCATTCAAATTCTGCCAAAGGCAAATGTGTGTGCTACCTAGATAATGAATAAAGCAAGTCTTTGAGAATGGAGGCGTATTTCTTGTTTCAGTAATGCATCACAGACTGATAAAGCAGTTTTACTACGATAACTGATGATGAAAATAAATAATGATCAATAAGTATTTGTGTTTAATAGCTGTTTATTCAGTTCAACAAATTCTGCACTGTAGGTCTACAGAATAGGTCATGATTAACTATTTACAGTCAGTAGAATTTGGTCAATCAGTCCAAGCTCTATTTCTCCTTCTTCCACCAGTCACTCAAGCAGACCAGCTTGTTCACATTGTCTGGTGACAAACTAGATCTTCTCTTCTGCACAATATGGCCTGCTAAAGAAAAAAGTATATATATATACACACACACACACACACGCACGCACGCACGCACGCACACACACACACACACACACACACACACACACACACACACACACACACACACACACACACACACACACACACACATACATACATACATACATACATACATACATACATACATACATACATACAAACAGACAGACAGACAGACAGACAGACATACATACACACACAGAAACTATCTGGCCTGGAGAGGGGGTTACATTTCTGGGGTGCCCTTCCAATGCCCCCATTTAGTTTGCATGTAGGATTGCCTCTGGTGAATAGGAGCAAGCTGGAAATGATGCCACAGCTCACCTGTATGAGCAGAAGCCAACTGTTGCTGTTGTTGTCTCTGAAAACGGCAAGGGGAGTTATCCTAGCTCAACTTTTCTAAACAAATATAAAAATTTATGAGTAAAACGTTTATTATTACAGGTGAATTTGAGTCGAAGCCACATGAACAACGACCTGTAGAAACAATTTATCACTTTATCACAATAAACAGCTGCTAAAAGAGCTAAACTTAGTTGGAAACCGCACCTGTCTGAGAACGTCTTGTCTCGGTTTTCTCACATCCGAGCGCTGCTTCGGCCGCGGACGGTGTGGCCCGGGGAAAGCCCGGCTGGAAATGTCGGAGGTAAACAAAACAAAATAAAAAGAATGAAAGTCGGATTTAGGGATTAAACTGGTGAAAGTACATAAATTATTTACTTGTCCTGCGCGATGAGAAGGGAGAAGTGCTGCTGGTGGCGAAGGTGCGACTGTTCGGCTGCATGGGGAACATCAAACTCCGCGAGCCTGGCGTCCATCCATACGTACGATGATCCGCGCCGAGCATACATCCGCGCCAACCAGGTATCCATCCGCGCAATGTGAAAGCATGTGTGAAAGCCATCATAGCTTACTTAGTATAGACCCAGACCCCAACCCAACTTTGAGAATAGATTAACGGCGTAATTTTTTTTATCGCGCGATAAGAGTCTGGCTTTGCCGCAGCGCGTTAACGCCGATAACGGCCCACCCCTAATATATATATATATATATATATATATATATATATATATATATATATATATATATATATATATGTATATATATATATGTATATATATATATATATATGTATATATATATATATATGTATATGTATATATATATGTATATATATATATATATATGTATATGTATATATATATGTATATGTATATATATGTATATACATATATGTATATGTATATGTATATATATGTATATGTATATATATATATATATATATATATATATGTATATATATATATGTATATGTATATATATGTATATATATATATATGTATATGTATATATATGTATATATATATATATGTATATGTATATATATGTATATATATATATGTATATGTATATATATATGTATATGTATATATATATATATATATATATATATATATATATATATATATATATATATATATATATATATATATGATACATTATGGATACATTATTTATTATTTTAAATTAAAGCTCATCCAGCTCTTTTTCCCCTGGCAACAGACAGGCGTTTGACCTTGCTTCTTCCCAGTCCTGGCTTATCAGTAAGAATGCCCTGTGCCAGCGTCTTTCGAAGTCTAAAGAAATGTGTAAATGTGTGTGTGTGTTTTATCGTTTCTGTGTGTCCTTAATAAATACTTTGGAGAGGACTTTGTCTGACGAGAGTGAACTGACAACCCGTGTGTGGTGTGTTTCATTTTTGCTCTCCCTTTGCAAAGTCTAAATGGTTTGGCTATTGGTATAAATTAAATCGATCAGCTTGTTAATACAACCCCTGCGTGGTGAGCTTTCCCTTAAGGTAACCCTGGATGGGAAAATGAAAATACCTAATATTTTGGTGCTGTGAACCCGTCGTGCAGTTCAGCCGCTGTGGGGTAGTCTCCATGGAGCCGTTTTCTGCTTCGGTGCGGGGGGGGGGCAAGGTTTGTTTCCCGGCTGGCTGGATGGCTCCGTGGGGCTCGCCTCTCTCGGGGTGAGTCCGCCGCACAGGGGGGATTGGTATTGGATTGGAGGAGTGAGTGAGTGCCTCTTTTTTGCAGCCTTGCATATATAAAGCTGGTTGACGTGACAGTGTGTTTTACGTGTGTCTGCCCTTCCGAATACGGGAGATGTCCCGTGTTTTAGCAAGGAGCTTGAATCCGGTTCGGGTGAAATAGAGGTGAAATAGTCTAAACCGGGAGCCACTAACTCGTGCCCTAGTTTCAGCTGCTCTGACAGTGCCGGTTCCCGATGAAAAAGTTGAAACATGCGGAAAGGCTGGTCAGAAATGCAGCTGGAAAGGTTTTAATTAGGTCTGTGTCGCAGGAGACACAGTCCGCCCCGCTGTGAGATGTCATTGCGGATCGTCATACAAGCGGAACTGCAGACAACTGGTAAATAAGAAATTAAATAAACCAGCGCTGCGTCAAAGCCGCCACAATATCTTTGCACAACGCCGGCTAACCAACCACTGGGTTGGCAAAGTTTATAGAAGTTCGTCATAAACTCCAGTAATCACACTGTCACTCTGATACGTTTGGCATATCTTGTAATCACATTGTCGCTGGATTGTTTAAACAGTTTCCCTATTGCTGCTGAGGTACAAAGATTTGGACACCGCTGCTTTTGGGCTTAAATCCTCAAGTCGAACTAAAAATTCATGATTTGTGTGCTCCTCATCGGTTTTTGATGTTGTGTCTGTTGTTTTCGTCCAACGCTTGCTGATTGTTGTTGTCTGTGTGGCTTTGTGGGTTTAATTGTGCCGGAGCTCTGTGCTGAAGAGTTTCAGCTGTCCTTTGCTCCATCTGGGTGTGTGAAAACTGGCCAGTTCTACCTGGTTCGGGTTCGTGTGTGCGTAAAAAACCTGCAGGTTCGGTTCTGTTCTGTTCTGTGGTCTGTGTATTTGTGGTTTTGTGGGCTGCGTCCCATTTCAAGTTGTGCAGGCTTGCCTGATCTCCGTGGTCCTGTGGTGTTGTTATCGTTCGCTGCTGGTATCTGAAATATCGGTGTGGGCTGTCCCATTGCTGTGTGTGTGTGTGTGTGTGTGTGTGTGTGTGTGTGTGTGTGTGTGTGTGTGTATGGAGAGGGAAAGAGACAGGGAAGTTGTTGGGTTAAGGACAAATTTGGAAGGTTTGGGGCAATTTAACCCTTTAGGTCCATAGACGCGTATACGCATCTTTTGAACAGGTCTGATTTGGGACATTGTAGCAGCAAAACCCCGCCTCCCTGAGTTTCAGTTTCAATTCAGCTTTAAAAATGTTTTGAGTGCTTTAAGGTCTAATAAGCAACCTCTTTAGGTCCAAATATAAAAATAAGTATAAATTCATAAAGTCCAGGTTAATCTGCAAAGGTTGATACCACATAAGGCAGTGGTTATGGTTTTTATTTTGGAAATACAAAGGAAAACTCTAAATTAGTCAAAAACGGCAAATTACACCCTTAACCCAGAGGGTTAAGGTCCGGTCGATGAGCGTGGGAGGGAGTCAAAGTCCAGTGAACCACATTTCCACCTTCTGCCCCCAGAACAGGGGGAATTATAGAAACCCTCAGAGGTTTAGCAGGGTGCAGGTTAATCCACATCCTGACTGCGCCTTGTTATTACTGACCAAATAATATCTTATCAATTGAGTAAAGGCCTAAGGGCTATAAGAGAGACATAATAAGATACCTTTCGTCAAACATTTTGACAGGTCTATTGTTCTTTGACCTTTTTGACCTTTCAGTCCTATTGTTCATTTTGACCCTTGACCTTGCCCCCCTTTCCTATCATTAATCAAATGGACAGGTGTATTGTTCAATCCATGCCACCCCTTCCGTATCATTAATCAAATGGACATGTGTATTGTTGATCGTCCAGATGGCCTAGACCCCCCACACCGCATCATCAATGGCGTATTGTTGAGCATCCAGATGTCCATGATCCCCCACGTCATAGGCTAATGTGTGTAATGGCGCGTGAAGTTTCTTATTGTGTTACCCCAGTGGTTCTCACAGCCCCCTCCCTTCGAGAGGGTGCTCGCTGCAGAACCACAAAGGCGGAGCTGCACCATAAGGTGGAGCTGCACCAGAGTCAGCCCCGCCCATTCACGCAAACTCAGCTTACCCACTGACTTCCGTTTTTGTTTTCAACTTTATCGCAAACTGACCTGACCCACATGAATTACGGCTGTTACTAGTTTACAGTCGTTAATGCTATGTTCTATGTTCCAATTAAACAAGATAAATATAACTTGCTACATGGCAAAGACTGAATATATCTCGAAATGAAAAGCTTTCTCTTAGCGAATATCTGCCTACAGATGGTCTAACAGAAGTGCTGTATAACAGCATAGCAGAATTGGCTCTGGTAGTCTAGTGGCGAGATCGCCTGAATTAACTTTTGCTTTCCCCTCAGCTGATGCTGGTTCGATTCTCGGTGGGGTCGTCAGCAATCTATTTAGCCAGCTGAAACATTTAATTTGTTTATATTTTAGTTGTAATGTTTATTTTCAGCAAAATAATTATGTCTCTAAAAGTTCTTTGAATTTGGTCGTTCCTAAACAGCATTTTAGTTGAAACTCTGCTCACAAATGGACTCACACTGGCTAAATAAACGAATAAATAAATAAAAAAAACACATTAATCATTATATGTTAAACGGTATATCAGTAAATTGTTGTAAACATAGTACTGGCAAGTGTTGCTAGAAATGAAGAAAAGAGGTTGTACACTACCTAAAACTTACGCTAATGGGAGGCGAACCTGCGCAAAACTGCATGTCAACCTGATTCCACAACCACTACACCAGCACATCTATTATAACTCATGCGGCGTTACATCTAATTGTGCTTTCCAGTGTGTCTCTGAGATGGGATGTATGGTTTATTGGCGGTGTCTCAGCAGAAGTCATTTCAGAAATAATTTGTCAGAAAATTCACAGAATATCCAGATTTGAGAACCAAGACCAGACCCGCTTCGGGGGAGGAGACCAAATTGAAGCTGAGATGGGAGGAAAATGCATGAATGAGGCTAAAAATGGCTTTGGCGTGTTTCTTATGAGGAAATGACAATATAACATGATAAAAAGTTCCAAAAGTTAGATTTTTAATTATATGGAACCTTTACAAAAACTGCTCAATTAACTTCTCAACTCCGTCCTCAATCTTGCATTTTTTAGCTATAACACCCTCTTTGATTCCAGAATGCTATCAAGTCTGACAACTGGAAGGAATTGGACTGACTCTGATGGAATGGGCGGGGCTGATTCTGGAATGGGCGGGGTTGACTCTGGTGCAGCTCCACCTTCTGGTGCAGCTCCGCCTTTGTGGTTCTGCAGCGAGCACCACTTGCTCCCTTCTGAGTGTAATCCTATAGTGGATAACTCTTTAAAAGCTCAGATCGTGTCCGAATGCTGAAAAGCCGAGCTCTAAGAAAAAATGATGAACCACGAGGAGATGCATGAAGCACCAAGCCACGAGGAAGAGGAATGTCTTACCTCTCAGATATGTTCATCACCTAAATTCAACACACAGAAAGTTTTGTCATCTAAATTGTACTGCAAATGCAGAGAAGCAAGAAAAAGAAGGCCAGCCTCACCAGTGAGCAGAACCACATCAGTCTGACGCTGCAGCCATTATAATGCATTTACCAGCCCTTACTGGCACACCATATCAGTCTAAACTCATGGACTTTTTATATCAAACATGACATGGCTCACTGACAGTGGATGAGTGCGGCCTAACTGTTGTGAATGACAGCCCCACACGCTGGTCAAGTACTTATGAAATGGTTGCAGGTCTCCTCAAAGTTAAAGAATCTGACTGTAGAATGGGGTGGGTCTGCTTGCTTGCTCTCGAGACTCAGCCATCTGGCAGATGTTCACAAAGTGCTTTTCTCCCAAATATTAGATATTTGGATTTTGTATGCTCAGTCTTAAACTTTGTGTTTAATTGTGTAGATATTTACATGCAGCTCACTGACACTTTTTGACCAGAACTAAAACTATTGTGTAAAACAGGTTTCTCTCTGTCCAGCAGCACATCAAATAATGGATGAATCATCAGAGGCTGTAAGCACACACACACACACACACACACACACACACACACACACACACACACACACACACACACACACACGCGCACACACGCACACACACATTTAAAGCACTTCCCCCTTTCAGAAAATGTCTGACTCTCTCTAAGACAAGTAAAGAATTTAGGTTACCAACTCTAAACACCATTCATACATTTCTCTCACTTCACAAAAGCAATGGTTTACCATCCTAAACCATTTATGGTTCTATTGTAAAGCACCCTGCATACTCAAGCCTATAAGAATAAAAGTTGATCCTTACCTCAGCGTGACGCTTTTAGTCGACAACTCACAAAGCAAATGACTCTGTATTGTTCTGCAGGTGGGTTTGTTTGAAAGAGTGCCTGGAAGTTGGTCAACAAAGATCTGTTGAGCTTTCTTAAAGTTCATTCTAACCAAGCTGGCACGGCCAGCGACTTCTGACAAAGCAATTGACTTCCTTTTTTTTGCAGGTGGCGGGAAAGTTTTAAAACAAAGAACTGGCTGAACCAAGTCGTCACGGAAACAACACGCAAAAGCAAATTACTTACTTTTTTGCAGGTGGGCTGAATTGAAAGAGTGGCGGGAAAGTTAGTGAACAAAGATCTGGTTCATCTATCTTAGAGCTCATTCTAACCAAGTCGGCATGGAAACAATTCACAAAAGCAAATGACATGCTATTGTTTCAAAGAGCTATTTAGGCGAACAGCATCTTTGGTTCGTCATCATCAGCAGTGAAAGCTTAACCATCGCCTCCTGCCTTTAGTGTCACATTTTGTGACTTTTTGTTTTCACAGTCACACACACACACACACACACACACACACACACACACACACACACACACACACACACACACACACACATTGCTTCCTGCCTCAGAGAAAAGATTTGATCCTTTTTGTAGGACCTATAACAGCTGAAATAAATAAAAAAGCTGTTTATGAGGTTTGTTTTTTGGGAGGGGTGGATTAGTAAAGTCTCAGAGCAGACGTACCTCTGGTCAAACCTTTAATGTCATACCTCTCAGAATAGTTAAACTAAGGCACATGCATGTCATAAACGGATTTACACACGAGTGAAGGAGCTGCTACATTTTATCCATTATTAAGGAAACATGAGCGAAGAAGAAGAAGAAGAAGAAGAACCGATGGATACGTGTTTTGAATATAGCCTTCCTCTGCTAAAAACAACGTTCGAATTGAGACATGATGAGATTGGCTTGACAACGCAACAGATTTTTCATAAGCGATTTCAGGAAGAAATGTCCGGTACAAAACCGGTCCGGTATTATTTTTTGGATCGTAAAGGTTTTTTTATTTCTGCTCCGGGGAGTTTTGAAGAAGCAATGGATACGAGTTAAACACACACACACACACACACGCACGCACGCACACACACACACACAGACAACTTTAAACACCCATTCAGACATTTGTCTACCTATACAACAAAGCAAATGACTATGTATTGTTTATAAACATTTTTTTTCCGACCAATCGCAACCGTTTTCTATTCAAGATTTTTTTAAACAGCGGTATAAAATGTAAAGCGCATTTTCGGAGTCGTGATTTGAGGTGTATCAAGCTAAGATGACGGGTAAGTTTTTAACTTAAGACGCAAATCTTTTTTTTCTCTTTCTGGTTTAACATCTTTATTTTTCAGACGCTATTGTCATATCGGACGGCGAGTGGGAAGAAATTCCTATTGAGGAATTAACTTGTAAAACTCCGGTACCTTTTCACATGGATGATTTGTCTAAAATTAACCGTGCGGTCGACAATCTGAGTGAGTGGATTTTATAAATATATACGTAACGTTCTTTTCTTCAGCTGAGAAATATCTCATTTTACAGAAAAGGAGGGGGTTCAACCTTACCCCGGAAGTGATAACTTTTACCCAACCACACCTCCATCCACCAGCCGAACCGTCTTACATTGGAATCAGCCCAGCCAGACCATCAGATCACAAGCGAAAGCTGTTCGTTACAGGACCATGAAAATATATGTAACTCTCATATAAGCTCTTTTATTATTCATTGTTACATGCTACTCTTTTCATTATGGGATCATGTTATAATATCAAAGGCCTCTCTGTGTTTCTCTCCTGCACAAGCTCTAAAACAGCTGCAGGAACTCCAAAAGGGAGTGAAAGTGTTCCTTCCTTCAGTTCCTCAATACAAGAACAACTGTCTTTGTTAGCAAAGGATGTTGCAGGATGTGTCCTGGTCATCTCAAGGTTGCATGTCCTTGGGATGAATTGGTCTTTCATTAACAAGGCTATTAGCTGACGTGCGTCTACAGGTGCAGATGGCAGAATTACGTGTGTGTATGGCAAACTGCGTATGTTACATTCCTGTGCTTTTCAATAAAAATCAGCCGTTTCAGCAGAATGGCGAGAGTCTGTCCGAAGCAACTGACGGGAGCAGGTCGCGGGACCTGCTGTATGTTGCAAAGGCTCTCCCCCTCATGAGCGGTGAAAACAGTGACTGGACTTCTGATCATTTGTCTCCACATTCTGCCAACTCAAAAGGTGTTTAACTCCATCTTCTCCGTACCCGTGCTTGGTCTAACAGAAGAAAGACCAACAACCATCACACCACAGACGATCCTCGAAGCTGGTAAGTGATTACAAAATAGTGATTAATAAGTCAAAGATGTGTCGTTCATATTTATCGTTTTTATTCTCCAGAGCAACGGCCGACGGCCTACGCACCCCCACCACCTCCACCCCCTTCTCATGCGCAGACGGATGGTAACGATAAAAAACAACTGATTAATAAGTCAAAGATGACTCGTTCACATTTACCGTTGTTTTTTATCCTTTCAGAACAACATCCGACAGCCGCTTCAATATCTCCGCCCACACCACCTCCTCCTCCTCCTCCTCCCCCTTCTCCTGCACAGGGTAAGATATATATAAAAAGGTGATTATTTACTTCAAAGATGATTCGTTCGTTCATATTTTTCATTATTTTTATTCTTTCAGAACAATCCGACAGCGACTCTGAAACCGCTGAACGTGCTCCTGAGCAGCCAGCCGGTAAGCTGTTTCACAAAAATCTCCGCAGAGTATATTAAATTTTGAAGTAAAAAAGATGATGTTTTTTTATCCTTTCAGATGAAGAGGAAGAGAACGCCCCACCTCCTGCACCTGTACAGAGTAAGTTAAATTTATATATATATATATATATATATATAATTTATTAAAAGCTCGTTCATTTTATTTATTTTTATTTATTTTTTCATCAGAAAAACGGTTGAAGAAGAAGAAGCGGGGCAGATTTACGCCACTTCAGAGATTAAACAGGATGAAGCTTGGGTACCTGCTCCTGCAAGTGAACTCCGGCCTGGTGGATGTGATGCAACAAGTTCTGGCTCTGTAAAGGACGACGCAGATTTTTTTTCTTCATTTTTAGTAGGTTTTTAATGTCTTTTGTATCATGAGTGAAAATTGGTTTGATGACCTTTCAGATTTGTTTGAAGTAGATGATGAATTAAACGTAGATTTGTTAGATAGAATTCTAGCCAGCCAAAATTCTTCAGAGGAGGAGGCCGAAGAAATTCTATTAAATTCTGATAATTTGGTGTTAACTGACTGGTTTGATGTAAGCGGACTGAGTGAAGTAGATGAATTAGCTTCAGATAGTGAGATTTTAGCATCCCAAGCCGTTTCAAACGAGGTCGATCAAATACTAGCAAATTCAGATCCACCTTCATCAGAAGCAATAAACGAAATTTTGAGACGAATAGAACACCAGCAGCGCGTAAACGAGATCGATCAAATACTAGCAAATTCAGATGAGCCATCTCCACAAGCTGTAGATTAAATTTTGAGACAAATAGAACAAAGAACAACGGCAGCGCGTAAACGAGATCGATCAAATACTAGCAAATTCAGATGAGCCATCTCCACAAGCTGTAGATGAAATTTTGAGACAAATAGAACAACGGCAGATCGGAGGGAGCGTAAACGCAGCTTTTAACCAGCGTGAAATTAGAGAGAGTGTCTTTTCAAGCAATCAACGACCCAGCCGAGTTTTATATTAATCTGATGGAAATATTAAACAGGTTTGCTGAAAGAGGAAGCCAGAACGAGCGTCCCAACGATAGAGTCCAGTTTGAAATTAATACTTTGCACACGACGCACCACGTTAATTTTAATTATGACGGATCAAATATGTTAAATCAGCTTCAGTATTTACTGGATCTGTTAGTCCAATCAAATGAAGCATTAGAGGCCGACAACGAATTTAATTTCAGACTGCAAGTAAACCCAGCTTCTGAAGCCGGCAGCTGTCGGCGAAACCGTAGCTACAAACAAAACTGTTTCTGTGTTTAAAAAAGAACGAAATCATGGACAGGATGAGTGTTTACCACAAAGTAGGCCGGTAGTCGAATGTTTTTTGGGACGGTAGACAGCTGATCAGACGCGTACACACCACCAAAATAATCTCCCAGCAGGTTCGATAATATGCCGTCCAATTCGTGATTATCCATTAATAATAATCCACCAATACCTCTCTCTTTGAGTTTATCTCCAGAATGGAGTCGTAACACGCATACACAATGAGTGTAGCCGTGGCTCTCAGAGGTTCCCCAAAGCGCATCTCCATCCTCAGGTTGCCGGTGGAAACGGTTGAAAGCGCCTCCGAGTCATCCGCTGTGTTCAGATTAAAGGCAAAGAGTGTATACCTCTGTTGATATTCCAACCTATTAATCGATAGAGGCAAATCTTTCAATTGTCTTGAAGTGGCTGTAAACAGATTATAAAATTCTCTGACCGATGTTCCCTGGTAAAAAGTAGGTTGAAAGGCTTTCGATGGAATCTGTTTTCCGTCTCTGGACAACGCCAGATATTCCACATTCATGTGGCGAAAATTAAAAGGCGAAAGGTCTCTACGTCCTGTGTAAGCTTCGTGATCCACTAATCCCAAGACGATATATTTAGGAATGGCGCCGAGAAAGAGGTTCTCCAGATTACATATCCTCAAATTTTGTGGAATGGAATAAGTTTTGACGGTCACGCGTGAGAGCGGGTACATGGCGTTTGCTTTTAGTAAAGCAGACTCGTGACCCAAATGTACGGCGGGTGAAATATTAACTTTCTTCACAAAAAGCGATGCACCCAGCAGTTTCAGCTTGTAGGTGGAATCACGCGCCCCCATCAGGCAAAAAGCATCACACGCGCGTGTCAGTTTAATTCTGAGATCGACAGAATTTAAAAGAAGTCTTTCACAGAAAAATATATCAGAATGCAGGGGTCCTATCAGATCCACTTCTCTGGAGTTTTCTGTAAAAGTCGCTCGTTGATTAAGGCCTAAATTGCGTCCGTTAATTACAACGGTGGAATCGTGCGCACCTGCGGTGTCTTTGAAGAACAATCCCGCGCTGAATTGAGAATTCAAACTCGCTTCAGAAAAGTTCAGCAGGGTTTCGATGATCGCTCTGTAGGGGTGCGTGGCGCTGGACTGTGAAATCAGACGATCGCCGAGAACCACGTCACATTGTGAGAAAATAGTGTTTATCGGGTAATTAATCAGACCGGTGGCAGCACCATCATCTAGCGGGCTCCCGTCATCGTTTGTAATTTTCACCCGCAAAAATAGAAGAGTGTCGTTTAAATCCAAATATTTTTCTCCATCTCCGGGGACATAAAATTCTACAGGCCTGCCGTCCGTCAGGGCCGCTATGGGTAAAATTTCGCTGTAGATCTTATCTTCGATAGACAACTGCGTCATGGGTACGGTGAAGAGATCCAGTTCACTCAGCGTACATTCTGACGATTTGCTGTGGAGCAGTGACATGATTAAAAAATATCAGAGCCCGTCTGACGAGACTTCTTCCTCTTTTGCTTGCGTTTTGTAACTGGAGCTTTGATGCGTCGGTCGCTTTGTGATGTAGATGTCTTTAAACGCCTGCCGGGGGGTCTTTTGCGAACACGCCTCGACAGAACCATGAGGCCTGACCCCTCTTGGGCATTAGGGTCATTGATTTTACCGACGGCTCTCGTCAACACATCTGACACGATTCCTGTAGCGGCCTTTTTGAGATGCGGTTTAGCCAGAGCAAATCCTTTTTTAACAAAAGGTGATATGAATCGAAACAGTCTTGAAAATATCGATCCAAAGCCACGTCCGTTCATATAAGGAACACCGCTAAAACCTGGTAAACCATGACCGGCCTGAGTGACGTAATAATTGATAAAACGGTTGGGATCGTTTCTCTGCAGGTGATAAATCATGTCTGCAAGACGTACGAGCGTAACTGACTCTCTCACCCTGTTTCACAAGCGTTATATTATTGTATTTCTCTGATGTGCAGGCCTGAAATGAAGCCTCACCGTTGTTTTTCCGTATAAGAAGTGAATCGGCTCATTCTGATCAGATTTTATTTCGATATGAATGCTTTCTATATGATTCGTATAAACGCTGATGTAATCCACAGGATTAAACACATGAGTGACCGTGTGACCGAAGGTCCCTTCAACTTTCACCGTACGTAATAAAGGCGCAAAGACGTCGCCGACCAACTGCTCGGTCACGACATCCGTGTAGCAGTAAAATTGATATAGAGCGCCTGTTAAATCGGGTGGGTGAGGCGCCGATTTGATCGGTTCATCGAGGCCTGAAGTACCTTCAGGCGTCAACCACTCACCCGCGTTGAAACCTAACAGATAGGCCAGAGGCGCTAAAAATCTAAATTCTATTTCATCGCCGATCTGATATTTGAGAATGGGGTCGGGGAATCTGTGAATGAGATAGAAATCAGGATCAATCTTTCTCATAGCAGTCTCACATTCCATTCTAAGTGTTTGGATAGCTTTATAATATCCGGGAGTAATCGGAGCTCTGTTGATTTTCTTAGGTTCTTTCACTCGTCGCCATTCAACAAACGCACGATCATTTGGTAAATTAAACCACGAGTGCACATAAGTGATTTCAGACAGTCCCACTTTCCACCTGCCATTGAGATTGATGTGACGGGCTAGATCGGTTCTGTAACTGGCAATCGTGTTATTTTTAAACACTTCGTTACTGGCGTTAGAGGGCAATGTGATATAAAAACCCTCCTCTTGTCTCAGATCCATTTTTTTATTGTATCTGTTTTTTAAACGTCGTGCAGGTCTGAGGCTTTAATCCAACTGGAAAATTTTTGAGGCCAGCCAAGCCATTTAACAAAAACTTGCTTCTGGCCTCTGTAAGTTCTGCGCTTTAAAAGTTTTTCAACGTGGAAGGATCGTTCGGTCGATAAGTTAACTTTCTGCAATTCGGGTTCGTAAAATGACCCTTCAATTTTTTCCCCATCAAAATCTTTGAGTTTATAAACCGGCGGTGTTCGATGAAGACACTCGTCCACTGTGAACAGCTCGTGCGTGAAACTCTGTTCATATTTTTTATCAAAAACACCTCTGAGTTTGGAAATTCTCACAACGTCACCCCTGTTAAACTTCATTTTCTTTGCAGGCTTCGGTGCGGTGGTCCCGTAAAGGTTGCGAAACACTTGCCATTGATTTTCCGTGTTAACTTCAAAGGGGGCCATTTTGATAGAAGTGTGGTAGCTATGATTATAACCTTTCACCAAATCTTGAATCACATCTATGTAGCGATGGATGTTTTTGGCTGTGAAATATCTCCACATTCTACCTTTTAGAGTCCTGTTAAATCTCTCCACAACGCTGGCCTTTACGCTCCTGGCTGTGGCAAAATGCACAATTTCGTGTTTCTTCATGAGGGCTTCAAATTTCTTATTAAAAAATTCTTTACCGGAATCCGTTTGCAATTTTTAGGGACACCGCTGTCTTTCAAAACTGAAGCAAAAGCTTCTGTAACATCTTTTCCCGATTTGTTTTTCAGGGCTCGTACATAGGCTTTCTTTGAAAATACATCTATGACGGTTAATAGGTAATTAAAGCCGTCGTTTGATTTTGACAAGGCCTGCATGTCGCATAAGTCAGCTTGAAACTGTTTTAGCGGCCCTGAGACAAAAACCTTATTTCTCGGAAAATGAACTCTTGCAGGTTTGTGAAGTGTATAGGCGTCTTGTTCTGAGAGAAAATCGCGAGCCTTATCCGATGAAACTTTCTCCCCAATATCTTGTTGTAAACCGGTTCTAAACCTTTCCACACCACCGTAACTACCCTGATGTTCTGGTGTAAAATAAACCTTTTTCATTACCTCCTCCATCTCTGATGAATGGTTGGCAAAAATGATGCATATTTGTTTTCATTAGTTCTTTTTATTTCATAAAATCACACAATCTAATCAGAACTAAAATCTAATGACGCTACCGTCAGAAATAAAATCTAATCATACTGTAAAAAACAGCAGTCATCAAATATAATGAATATAATCACACAGTCTAATCATACTGTAAAAAACAGCAGTCGTCAAATATAATGGATAAAATCACACAGTCTAATCATACTGTAAAAAACAGCCGTCAAATATAATCTAAACACTAGTCAGAACTAAAAACAGTCGTCAAATATAATGAATAAAATCACACAGTCTAATCATACTGTCGTCAAATATAATCTAAACACTAGTCAGAACTAAAAACAGTCGTCAAATATAATGAATAAAATCACACAGTCTAATCATACTGTCGTCAAATATAATCTAAACACTAGTCAGAACTAAAAACTAATCATACTGTCGTCAAATATAATAATAAAGTTGTAGAAGAGACCCTCCGCAGCTCGCTCACTCCATCACCACCCCGGACAGCGCGTCCAGGTCAGCTTTGGACAGGCGATCGTACACCGGAAAAATGTCTTTGTGAATGGGCATCACAGCCCTGAATCCGTGCAGCTGCGTCACAGCCATGATGAACAGAATCTCAGTGTCCAGAGGCTGGAAGCCGTGCAGACTGAGAAAACTTTGAAGAGCCGGAATCAGTTTAGGTGTTAAAACCCTGCGAATAATGTCCGTAAAGTGAAAATCGTAAAATAATTCATTTTCAGCTATGTAAAGACATTCGTGTTGCCGTTGACTGGGGTGATCGATCTTGCATCCGTGGCAGATGGTTGGTAAGTGAGCTTTGATCGCCATGTTGACCAAGTGAAGAAGACCCATTTTCACACGGTCTACTTTGTCTTCTGAAAACACCCAGTCAGGCAGACGGTGAGGCTCCTCATCGGTGCTCTGGATGTCGAGGGGTTGCACATCCTTCTCCTCCTCATGACCTGGCGGCGGCTCAGGGTTTGATGTCACCAAAGGTGGATCAGCCCCGTCGACCCAGGGCCTGAATGGTACGTTCTCCGGAACCTCCATGATGGTGGGGAGTCGTGATAGGTTATCCTCTGGAAAACACGGTGGCGCCGATGCGGGCCTCGGACTGCCGTTGTATCTCGGCGGTGGTGGTGATGGTAGCGATCTGGACCTCGGACTGGTGTTGTATCTCGGTGGTGATGAATCCGTTAGTACCCAGCTCGGTGGTGGGCTCCAAAGGTCTTTAAGGGTCGTCTGATTGTAGAACCCCGTCATGCTGATGCCTTAGATCGTCTGGATGAAATGGTTTCTAACTGTAAGCTCTTTATAACTAGTGCTGGGTGGGGGGGGGGGGGGTGGGGGGGGGGGGGGCGTGGTATGATGCGACATCCTCCTCCTCCTAAGGCAGGTCTTAGAACTCCAGCTTTTTTCGCACTGTCAGAATGTCGTTCCAACAGCGGCTGGTACGAAAAAGTGAAGTAATACGATCCTCCACTTCATTTATTTTTTCACACCAGGCTTCGAAAGGTACAACCTGTAGAAGGCGGTAAATTCCGCATACAGAATGCACATTCTCCAGCACAAAAAAGAGCTCAAATCCTCTCGCACGGACCGAGGCCTTGAACATCCAGTCTCCATCCGCATCCTCTTCCCCCTCCCATGAAGCGCTGAATGCTGTCACAGCGTTCTGGATTTCATCCAACGTTGGAAGAGCTTGCGGCCCGCTGCGATTGACAGCGGGACGAGGTCTCTCATCATCATCTCTGTGCACCTTGCGTGGAACAGCCAGCCTGAGCACAGCCCAGTCGTTGTAGGAGAGAACCGCTGGTGAGTTTGATAAAAAGGATTTAAGAGGTTCCCCCTCAGCCACATCTTGGATTAAACACAGTTCCTTGGTGTCGTAGCTGAACCGGTACCCAAAACTACCGGTATAGCCGTAAGGCTCCAACTGCCATATTTGCTCCAAGATCTCTTTACCGCCGAAAGGAGGAACCTGCACTCTGCAGATGTAGAATGTAGATTTGCGGGGAGCTCCAATTCCAGCCGGCATCTGATGTATAGCGATGGATTTTTCACAAAGCATGGTTTGTGACAGCGGCGTATCCACGCTCTCTTCTTTCACTTTTTGAGTTGAAGTTGAAGCGTCGGATGTAGACACCTCTTCCTCGTGGCTTGGTGCTTCATGCATCTCCTTCATCATTTTTTCTTAGAGCTCGGCTTTTCAGCATTTGGACACGATCTGAGCTTTTAAAGAGTTATCCACTATAGGATTACACTCAGAAGGGAGGGGGCTGTGAGAACCACTGGGGTAACACAATAAGAAACTTCACGCGCCATTACACACATTAGCCTATGACATGGGGGATCATGGACATCTGGACGCTCAACAATACGCCATTGATGATGCGGCGTGGGGGGTCTAGGCCATCTGGACGATCAACAATACACATGTCCATTTGATTAATGATACGTAAGGGGGGCAAAGATTGAACAATACACCTGTCCATTTGATTAATGATAGGAAAGGGGGGCAAGGTCAAGGGTCAAAATGAACAATAGGACTGAAAGGTCAAAAAGGTAAAAGAACAATAGACCTGTCAAAATGTTTGACGAAAGGTATCTTATTATGTCTCTCTGCTATAAAATAAAATTAAAAATCAAATGAAATAAAATCAAAATGGTGGTCGAAAGGGAGTCTCCAAATTGTAGTTGTACCCTAAAATGAAGATAAATTAAAAGTTGAAAGAGCCCCTGCAACAAACTAAAATAAAAGTGGCACAAATATTAATTATTTATTGCTCTTGTGACCCGAGTATTTTATTTATTTGTGGTGGATGGTTATGACTATGGATGGAAAGTTTGGTTTAAAGTAATCTAGATTACACACTGTTCCCCTGCTATCATGTGAATGACTCCATCATATTGATCTTTTATTTGCAGTTAATTGTATATTCAATTCAAATTCAATTCAAAATACTTTATTAATTCCAGAGGGAAATTAGAGTTTCAGTACACTCAATTCTGAGATCAGACATACATACATAGACACATGACAAGAATTGGTGACTGTGGTCATTCGCAACCCGAGTCACGCTACCGTAATAGATCAAGAGGGTTTATATGAGGATAGAGTTGGAGGGAGGGGAACAAAATGCACTTCAGAGTTACCCTCCACAGAGAGGGCAGCTTTGCTATGCAAAAAAACACCTCAGACAGATATGCACCTAGACTTCAGACATTACACAACATAAGTGTCCACTAGGTGGAGAGGTAGGGTTGGGACTCTCCTCACTTCAGTGCGTGCAGCCGCATGGGGCAGCGCTCATCACCTCTGTTTGGACAGGGGAGGGAGATAATGGGTTAGAGAGCACAGAGACTCCTAGATACAGTTCCACGGCCTTCACAGGTCACAGTCTCGCCCAGGCTGCGATAGGGAGAAAGAGTTTCCATAGCGACGGCAGCATTCCACATTTCTTCTGAGGGGGGAGTTATCACTTCAGCCTCACAGGCTCCAAGGGCACCAGATTCAGATAAAAAATGTTCTGGGGAAAGACAGAGATAATTTCCTCTCTGCCTTAGTGTTCTGTTGGTCTACAACCCCTCTTGATCCAATAATGGCGTAATTCATCAATCCCAATCCGTGCTGATCCGTCCACTCGCTCCTTGATGGTATCCACCTTTTGTGCCAGAGCCTTCAGAATCCTCTATAGACAGTTGAGAGAGGCATATCAGGTTCCACTTTTTCCAGGAGTCCATGATATGCCCAGCAGGCTCTGTCCCAGAGGGTCATCTGGGAGCCCCTTCTCCCGTTCTCATTGTTCAAAAAATCTTGTCAATTGCGTTGAGAGACCAACTGACCAGATCCTTTTTTAATCATTTCCAGTTTCCAGAAAAAATGCAGAAAGCACCGTGCACACAAGACAGGACAAAGATCCTTGGGATAAGGAGGGAGGGAGAGGAGAAAAAAGCATCTGTACTCTCCAAGAGCCAGAAGAATAGGTCATATGAACACGTTATACTACAATCTACTATATAGATAGGTATAATAATGTGTTTTCTGATCAACAATAGTTTTTGTTTTATTAACCCTAAGATTGAGAAACACTACAGAATACCAAGAGACAAAAATGTAGACAATCATTACTTCTCTAAATCACACAGAAGATAAACCTTATTAACTGTAGAAGGTTTTATATATATCCAGTACTGGACATCCCAAGGACACTGGAAAAAAGAAACCATCTGGTGTCACAGTCTGCTTTTTCAGTGGACTAAAGAATAAAGGTGAGGGAAATGACCAGGATATGACATCACTGCGACGCATTTATGTGACATGGACAGGATGTCCACAACGGCCTCCTATAGTCCAGATGTAGCCCCTGTCTGGAGGTCATGGAGACGTGAATACGGAAGGTCCACAAGACATCAATGAAAGACATCATCCTGCGTCACAGTCTGCACCTTCAGTGGACCAAAAAAATGAAGGTGAGGGAAATGACCAGGATATAACATCGCTATGACGTGTCTTTGAGCCGTGAGCAACAGTATTTTTTTTGTTATTTCTTGCACCTGTTTTAGACGTGCCCATGATGTCTAAAAAAATTACCCAACATGTTTCATGTTATTTTGACATTCAAGTGGGATCACGTTCATTCCATCCATTTTTATATTTACCTGCTTTTCGAAACAGAGTCATGGGGGAGCTGGTGCCTATCTCCAGCAATCTCTGGGCAAAGAGGCGAGATACACCCTGGACAGGTTGCCAGTTCATCACAGGGCAGCACAAAGACACACATGACTAACAACCATGCACACAATTTAGAGAAACCATCAGTCATTTATTTGGACTGTGGGAGGAAGCCAGAGTACCTGGAGGGAACCCATTCACAGCACATTCACAGAGAGAAGATGCTAACTCCTTGCAGAGAGAACCCAGGACCTGCTTTCTGCAAGGCAACAGAGTTAGCGACTGTGCAGCCCAGGGTCATATTTAGACGTCCAAATAATGGACCTGGTTGCAAGTTCAGCAGATGTTTAGAATTGGTCTACACTGACGGACTAAATATAGACTTGGTATTTTCGTGATGAGCTTCAAGAGGTAGTCAACTGAAATGGTTTTCCAACAGTGTTGAAGGAGTACCTCCTGAAGTTCATCAAGAGAATGCCAAGAGTGTGCAAAGCAGTAATCAGAGCAAAGGGTGGCTATTTTGAAGAAAATAGCATATAAAAGATTTTTGGGTTAAGTACATAACTCCACATGTGTTCATAATTTCGATGCCTTCAGTGAGAATCTCCCAATGTAAATGGTTATGAAATTAAAGACAACAGAATGAATGAGAAGGAGTGTCAAAGCTGTTGGTCTGTACTGTATATGCACTTACGCACGCACGCACGCACGCACACACACACACACACACACACACACACACACACACACACACACACACACACACACACACACACACACACACACACACACACACAACAGTGTCATTAATAAATTGCTAAATGTTATGTTCTAATGTTAAGTGTGTTTGTATGTGTATATGAGGCTTGTTCTTGTTATGGGCCAGGAAGTGACGCGTGTGTGTTACCCTTTGACCTGTGACATGAGTAAATAAAAGCAAGCTTCTGGCAAAGATGGGCGTGTGAGCGCTACCCGGATGGGAAGGACTGACCATCTGAAGCCAAGCTCAAAAAGGGTGAATCTTGAGTCCGTGTGAGTTTTTATGATTTAACCTCCGTCGATGCAACAAACTTACGTCTTGATTCCGTTGTGTGGAAGATATCGGCTAACAGGTTATGGGCCCAGGTGCATCAAGACGGAGTGGATTGTAAGCTAAGCTAACAGAAGCCATGATTCAGAAGCGAGAATCAAACTCCCACTGGTCAAGGCTGGTGTTCGATGGGGATGAGGACAAGTACGAGTTGTGGGAAACTAAGTTCCTAGGCCATCTACGTCTACAAGGCCTGAAGGAAGTGATATTAAAGTCTGACGAGGACGATGACGAGGAATACATGGATAAAAATGCTGAGGCATAAGTGGAGCTTATCCAGTTCCTGGATGACAAGAGCCTATCCCTGGTGATGTGTGACGCCCCTGACGATGGGCGGAAGTCTCTACAAATATTAAGAGACTCCTATGCCGGGAAAGGGAAGCCCCGAATCATAAGTTTATACACAGAGCTGACGTCGCTATTGAAGGGCGACAGTGAAGGCGTGATGGACTACGTCCTGAGAGCAGAAGCCACCATTACTGCTCTAAGGAGTGCGGGTGAGTCTTTGAGTGATGGCTTACTCATCGCTATGGTCATGAAGGGACTTACCAGAGTCATTTAAACCCTTCATTGTACATGTCACTCAAAGTGAGACAACAATGACTTTTGCTGACTTCAAAGTAAAATTAAAGAGTTATGAAGACACTGAGAAAATAAGAGTAGCAGCAGTAGCAGGAGGGGATAATGTTATGAAAGCACAAATTCAGTGAAAAGCTAAGAGTGCACCGCCAGGTGTGGGAAGTTGGAGAACTGTTGATGCTGATGTGATCTGCTACAAATGCGGTCATAAAGGACATAAAGCTAAAACCTGTTACCACAAGAGATGGTGTTAACTGCAAAAGTAACACACACCAGACTGAAGCATGCAGAAGGAAACCACAAAAGGATGTGGCGGGGGGAGCAGCTGATGAAGACGACGACAAAGAATTCGTATTCCGACTGAGGGACGAGGATCAGGAAATCCAGACGAATAGCCGGGTTACAGGGTTGATGGTGGATACAGAAGCAACATCGCATATCATCACCAACTTGGACAACTTCCAGAGATTCGATGAGGACTTCAAGCCTAAAACCCATCACATCGAGCTGGCTGATGGAACGAGATGCAATGGCGTAGCAGAGAAAAGAGGAGAAGCTGTGGTTACTCTGACAGACAGCAAAGGACGACGACCCCGCGCAGTGCTTAAGCATGCGCTGTACATCCCATCTTATCCACAGGACATCTTTTTCAGCAAAGACAGCTACTAGCAACGGTGCAACAGTTTTCTTTAAACAGGGTGAAGACGTGCTAAAATGTGCTGACGGAACCAGATTCCCCATCATAGAGCTTAACCGACTGTACTATCTACAGACTGTGAGCAATGATCAATGTAACACCTCGTACGACTTACAGACTTGGCATGAAATCATGGGTCATTGTAATTATGATGATTTAAGGAGATTACAAAACGTTGTTGATGGGATGAATATCAAAGAAATGAACGATTAACAAAATGGTCAATGTGAAACATGTATTAAGGGGAAATTCATTCAAATGAGAAATAGAAAACCAGATACTAGAGCTAAAGCAGTACTAGAGCTGGTCCATACAGATTTAGCGGGACCAATTAGCCCTGAGACTAAAGAAGGCTACAGGTATGCCCTATCATTCACTGATGATTATTCAGGAGCTGTTTTTATATACTTCTTAAAACAGAAGAGTGACACTGCAAACGCTGCTGAGAAGTTCATAGCAGACACGGCTCCATACGGCAAGGTTTTGTGCACAAGATCAGATAACGGCACAGAGTTCACAGGACAGGGCTACCAAATGGTGTTGACTAGAAATGGGACAAGACACGAAACCTCAACCCCATATTCACCTCATAAGAATGGCACCGCAGAAAGAAGCTGGCGGACTCTTTTTGACATGGCGAGATGCATGCTGATAGATAGTAACTTGCCTAAAACGTTGTGGGTTTACGCTGTGCAGGCAGCAGTTATAACAAGAAACAGGTGCTTTAACAATCGCACCAGGCAGACCCCCTACCAAACGATTCGTGGTAAACGACCCGATCTATCTAGAATGCATAAGTTCGGTAGCAAGTGCTATTTGTACAAACAGGTGAAGGGTAAACTAGACTTGAGATGTGAGGAGGGACTTTTTGTAGGATATGACAAAAACAGCCCTGCCTACCTGGTTTACTATCCACAAACAGGACAGGTGCAAAAGCACAGGTTAGTGAGATTCAGCACAAAAAGACAAATCCAAGGCAAGATACGTGGCTAACGGATTTACTCAAAAGAAGGGCATAGACTATGAGGAAACATTCTCACCGACTGCAAATCTGACAAGCATACAAGTGTTAATGCAAAAAGCAGCCCAAGAAAACCTGAGTCCACATCAAATGGATGTGAAAAGTGCATATTTACATGCACCAATAGATCAAGAGATATACCTAGAACAACCCAAAGGTTATGAAGAAAGGTCAGAAGGTGACAACATGGTGTTGAAATTAAACAAGTCAATATATGGTCTCAAACAAGCTGGTCGAAACTGGAACCACACATTGCATGTTTTCTTATGTAACAATAACTTTGTACAGAATCCTGTAGACAGTTGTGTGTATAGTAGACAATCGAAAAATGACAAAATCATACTCGATCATATGGGTGAATGATCTGATTATTGCAGCCACAGATGATAAAGTACTAAAAGAGATCAAAGAAACCTTAACTTCAAGATTCAAAATGAAAGACTTGGGACCACTGACCTATTTTCTAGGCATTGATTTCAAGCTGGACAAAGACTATGTTAAGATGTCACAAACAAGATATGTAGAAAGTATTCTAGAAAGGTTTGACATGCAGAACTGCAAGCCTAGATCTACTCCTTGTAAACAGAAACTTGACTACAATGGTGACGCTAAATAGATGGACAATGTTCAGAAATATCGGGAAGCTGTTGGCAGTTTTATTTACTTAGCTACATGTACCAGACCCGATTTGAGTTTTGTCATAAGTAAACTGTCACAGTATGTTGCAGAACCTACAGAGCAGCAGTGGGTTACCGTCAAACATGTGCTAAGATACCTGAAAAGTACCTCCAGTAAGGGATTGTGCTACAGGAAAAGCGAGGATGAGAAACTTGGAATACATGCATATAGTGATGCAGACTGGGCTACTGATGTAAATGATCGTCGCAGCGCATCAGGTTATTGTGTAAGTCTCTCTAAAAACGGACCAGTAGTTTCATGGAAAACAAGAAAACAATCCACTGTCGCACTATCAACATGTGAGGCAAATACATAGCACTAGCGGCAATTGTGCAGGAGTGTTTGTATCTGATGCATTTTCTAAGGTATCTTGATGGATGTATATACTCTTGTACACAGGTTTATGAGGATAACCAAGGGACGATTGCAATAGCTAACAATCCCGTACAAAGACAACGATGTAAACACATCGATATACGGTATCATTTTGTGAGATCACCCGTAAGGGATGGAATATTATGTCTGAGCTATTGTTTAACCGACCAAATGGTTGCAGATGTCATGACAAAACCTGTTACAATCTGCAAGCTTGTCAAGTTTAACCACTTTATGTTTGGATCAGATTATTAATGTTTCTGAGAGACAATGGGACAACAAAACCTCACAACAAGTGGGAGTGTTAAGTATTATGTTCTGATGTTAAGTGTGTTTGTATGTGTATATGAGGCTTGTTCTTGTTATGGGCCAGGAAGTGACGCGTGTGTGTTACCCTTTGACCTGTGACATGAGTAAATAAAAGCGAGCTTCTGGCAAAGATGGGCGTGTGAGCGCTACCCAGATGGGAAGGACTGGCCGTCTGAAGCCGAGCTCAAAAAGGGTGAATCTTGAGTCCGTGTGAGTTTTTAATGAATTAACCTCCATCGATGCAATAGACTTACGTCTTGATTCCGTTGTGTGGAAGATATCGGCTAACATAAATAAATAAAAATAGATACAGATATAAATGTAACATTTTATCAAATTTTTTATTTTCTGCTTCATTGACTGAATGGATTCATTTTTCAGTTCTATTTCTTGTACAGTGAACGACTATCCTAGTCTCAAATAAAGAAAAAAATATATGACAAGGTGGAATGTTTAATTTTATTTTATTTCAATCTAATTCAATTGCTTACCTGTGTTTAACTAAAATAATTTAGCTTGAATAAAAATAAGAATGTTCAATTCTGAATTATAATTGTCTCCCAAATAAAATAATGAAGTAAACTGAAAAGTGGATGGTGATAGTGGTGGGGTTTTAGCTCTACGATGCCATGTGCTGTCATGGTTGAGGCTACCTTTGGCCACAGCTGCGAGCACATTCCCATTGCCAGGTGGAGAGAGGAGATGGAGAGAGCCGGCGGCCATTAGTTGTGTTGGCTATTGGAAGTGAAAAGAGGAGGAATGTGGGGCAGCTTTGCCACCCGTTTGAAGTAGAGACAGCTTGTTTGTGAAGTGGAGGCTGAGCTATTAGCTTTCATGTCCTGCTCTCGTGTGACCTGGGGAGACCTCAACTTCATAAACCATATTGACTATATCCTCTAGAAAAAAAATCACAATTTATTCCAGCCCTTATGGGGCTTGGAAGCCTGAAGCTTTATGAAGTGAGATGAATGGGTGAGGACCGGGGGTTTTAAGGCAAACCTTCTTTGAAACATTAAAATATGCTCACATGTTGACTCATTAACTGAGCAACAAATAAGAGGGAATGATGTGACAGTTAATTTCAGGCTGAATAACAATACTGATGCTGTGACATTTGATCACAATTCTTTTAATGATTCTGTCACACCCCATCAGCATTCCCTCTCTGATGCCGTAAATGATTGTGTGATTAAACATGAATTAAAAGTGAAACCATGAAATTGCAAGTCCTCCCACCACCTTCTCTAAAGTTGAAACGCAGCACTCTTAACAGGAGTTTCTGACACAACTGCTGATCCAGCTCTCAGGGATGAGGGCTTGGGAGACTTAGACGTTTTTTTGTCGTCTCTGCATTTCTACAGAGGGAATTGGCAGATTATTTGGTCAACCTCGATCAGTTCCACCACAGCTTAGGGGCATACATGCTCGCTGACTAATATTGCCCAGAAATCCATCAAAGTCAAAGGGCTTGTCCCCCTTTCAAACCTTGTGTGTTCCAATCAAGCACCCAGTGCATCAAAGCCATCCCAAACAGAGGCCATACCCAGCCTGCGACTGACGCTGACAGATCCCAAGGAAAATAAATTATGCTGTCTGTGAGCATGAAAGTGTCTACTGTAATGTCGAATGAGACGACAGTTAACTTTAATCTTTAAAGTTCTCATATGACAAAATGCAGTTATCCTTTACTGGTTTTATATGGCTTAAATAAAAAGTTAATATGCTTTCACCTCCTCCAGAGCCTCTGCAAAGTGCATTTACTGTTGTGGAATCATAGGTTTGCTTTCAGTGAAACTTGGAGGTGTTCAACAGAAGAAGAAGAAGAAGAAGAAGAAGAAAGTATAATTTCTATAGCGCCTCTCAAGATAAAAATCACGAGGCGCTTCACAAAAACAAAAAATGTAAAAATATAAAAACGAATTTAGAAAATGGTTAAAAATATATTTCAAATGAGCAAATATACACAATTGTGATTAAAAAAAGTTAAGAAAGAGAGTGAATAGGAAAGAGGGAAATCAGTGGATCCTGAGGAAGGTGGAATAGGTGGGGAGAGCAGAATAAAGAGAGAGTGGTGAAGAAGGTCGTACAAAAGCCACTTTGGGATAAAAACTGCTTTGGGATGGAATGAAAAACTAGAATCAGGATGGCGTCTGTCACCATGGTGCTTCGTAGGAACAGGTGGATGGAAATAAGCCTTATGTATGAGTTTTATAACACATTGTTCATTGTGTTGATACTAATGTGTTTATATTAATTAAATTCCCTTGATGAATATATATTAGGAATGCTACAGAATAAATGTTAGAAGTCTAAACACAAATGAAAGCCTGCAGCAACATTTACTAAATGAACCACCACATACAACTCATGAACCCTTTAAAAGGGAACTCACTGAAATACTTGAAAATATAAAGTTTCAGTTTATTTATTTTTTTTTTATTCAACGTTTATTCATCCAGATGAGTCGATTGACTCATTCTCATTGACGACGATCTGGCCAAGAGGCAGCAGCAACAGATACACAGTAAGCTTTACGTTAAAGAAAAACAGGTAAGATGAAAAATACAAGATAAAATAAGATAAAACAAATAGACGTAAAGACAAAGGACTATTCTCATATATTATATGTACAAGCAATCAAAACAAACTTAAAACAATCTAAGTAGTCGTAAGCAGGCACCTTGATCTGAAACTATCGATTGCAATGAATTATTGAAGGTAGATAATGGAATGTAGCTTTAGTGATTTTTGCAGCTCATTCCAGTCGTTGGAAGCAGCAAACTGGAATGAGGAGTGACCAAAGAAGCTGCAAGCTTTGGGAATAACCATAGAGATTAAGTTACTGTAACTTAAATTGTGCTGGTTGTTGGAAGTGATGAGTAATGAGCAAAGATGTGGCTGGGTTCTACTGATGATTGTTTTGTATATGAACAAATACTGATAACCTGTGGGAATGGAGCCCTTACTTTTATTTATTTTGCTCTGCTCGCTTAGTTTTTTGTGTTTTTACATTTTGAACTTCTTCCCTTTTGCTGTTTTTTATTGTTTTGTAAAATTTTTTTTTAATATATGTAAGAAAAAACTGAATTAGATTACAAATAAAGACGTAAAAAATGTTTACCTCTAAAACGTTTAAATTTGAAGGGTTGTGCAAGATATTTTCCTTTTCCTGACATGCATACCCCCTTGTGGTGTCTGAAGGATTAAACACTTTAACTCAACTGTAACTTCACATAATCCAAGAAGTGAAACTATATTTGGCAGTTAATTTAGACAAAATTGTGACTGTTTAAATATTGGCTACCTGTGTTTTTATTCCTTTGAGTAAATAGTGACTTTAATATGAAGAACACTGGAACAGAATTTCACCCCAGTCAAAACTGGAAAATGGTCTTCCTGCATGTCTTTATCAGAAAAAAAAAACATTTCAAATGTTCTCATTCTTCTATATTAGCAACAAAGAAATAATCTGGAGCTGTGCATCAATTTTAATTTGTAAAAAAATGATGAGTCATGGTGACATCTTTGCCATTGATGTACTTACATTTTACTTCCTACCTGAAGTCAGTTCAGGTAGGTAAAGCTCTTCCTGGCTCAGCAGGAGGCCCAGGCATATGCAGACTTTGCATTTCCACATTCCTTCTGGTTGTTGGTTGAAGCACATGATAGAAGAAGAGATTTTCAGCACAGGTCCCACGGGTTGGCTGTCTGCTCATTTGTTAATGACAAGCATTTGAGGTAGTCATCAATTTCCCGTGGCACTAATTAAGAGTAGACTCATTAAAACGTTTGCAATACATCCTGAGTTAACTTTGCAGCTTGTTTTCTTTCCTCTCTTCTTTCAATCTGCTCTGATTGTTGTTCTGATCTTTAGTTGATGTTCAAGTTCATATTTTTAGACTGATCACAGAAAAAAATAATAAAATAAGTTGAAAAGCAAATATATACTATTACGTTTATTAATTATATATTTGTATAGATCAAACCCCTTTCTTCTTCACCGTTCGCAGTATGTCTCGTTTAATAGGCACGAACATGTGAGGGGTCGTCAGAGGTGTCCCTCATGGCTCCCCTTTGGAGCCTTTATTAGTTTCTATTTTTAGCAATTATATGCCTCTCTGTTGTACTTCCTCTTTTGTTCATTTTTATGTTGATGATACAGAATTATATTGTACTAATCCAAGTTAATTGGAATTTCAGAAGACCCTTCGATTTAATGTTAGTAAAGTGCAGCATTAGCTCAAAATAAACTCCTTTTCAATAAATCTAAAACATACGCCATGCTGTTTAGAAGAAATCCCACTAGAGATGGGACTGGTGGTGTCACGTTATGAGGATGGTTTCGACCAAAAAATGCAGATACCCAGGATGACACGAGGCAGGAGTTGATATGTAAAGTAAAAATCCTTTTATTGTAGGGAGAACAAAAATGAATCCAAATGGCAGCGAGCCAAAAATCCAAAAGTCCAGAAGAAACAAAAGCTCACCTAGAGCACAAAACTGGGACAAGGCACAAAGCTCACACAGAGCATCAGAAAACACTGACATACAAACAACAATGGACCAACAAGACACTGAGACAAGACAGGGCTTATATACACAAGGAGGAGTAATTAGGGAAATTGGCAGCAGGTGTGTAGAGTGAGGGCTGGAGGGAAGACAGGTGAATATAATAATCTACCTGGAAAACAGAAACAGAGGAGGGCAAATACCTAAACACAAAACTAAACAACAATATCTAAAGACAGAGGAAAGGGCTCACACAAACTAGCTGGAAGAGGACATAACACAACACACATACAACACACACATACACTGAGTTGGGGAGGACACGCACACACACACACACACACACACACACACACACACACACACACACACTGAGCTGGGGACAAGAGGCTGGAGCTGACCTAGGAGGAATGATTAAAAAGAGTAACAACAAAAGACACTTAACTGAGACGCAGACAATAGACACATGAGGGTGCTATGAGACACAGAAGGGAATCTAGAGAGGGATGGAGAAACATCAGAAGACACATGAAGGAAGACACAGATGCAGACCATGACAGGTGAGGCTCTGAAATTGCATTTTATGGACCTCTCTCATTTACATTCTACAGGCAATATAAAATACTTAGGAGTACGGATAGAGCCGGATATCTTTATAAAGCCGGATTTGTCCTTCAACAATCATATCCAAGATATTTATCATAAGATTACATGTTGTTTATGAATACTTTTAATTGGGTAATTGTTTTACCCTTACAGTATATACATATATAGCAGCTCAGCTTGTGCTTATGATTATAGATTATACATTATCAGAAGTCTTCAGTTCCATGTCTTAATTTGCTTAATGTCATTTATAATAATGTTTGTCATTGTGCTTTACATGAACGGCCTTGTATGTTACCCCTTGAAAGACGTCAATTATGTTGGATGTTACCTATTTCTAAATGTATTTACTTTGATCTACCATTTTATTTGAAAGTTTTGTTAGTACCTATCATCAAGTATCATACCTAGTTTAATGATCAGCTCTCATTTGTTTATCATAGTCTCTCTCTCTCTCTCTCTCTCTCTCTCTCTCTCTCTCTCTCTCTCTCTCTACATTATATATATATATATATATATATATATATATATATATATATATATATATATATATAAATATATATATTAGGGCTGCACGATATTAGGAAAACCTGCGATATTCGATAACAGTGCTTAATATTGCGATATCGATATTACTCACAATAAATGAACAAATACTAAAGTATGCAGTGTTGATGTCGTCTGGCGTGTGACGTCTGCTCTGGGTTCAAAGCAAACAAAAACTAATGCATGAATTCCATTACAACATAACATTTTTATTGCTAAAATATGCAGCTGCACCTGCTACTGTATTAGCAGCAAAACAACAAACTGCATGCATGCAGTTTCTAATTGACTTCAAAACATCACCACTACCATAAAACTTTTTCTGATGCTCCAAATGTCACGGTTGGACGGTTGGAGGTGAGTGAACACACCTGACTCTCATTCTGTTTTAGTGCAGATGGGCGGAACTGGAGAGCAGCGAGCCATCTGCCACTCATCAGTAGGCTTCTTAAGGAGCAGGGAGACGCACCTCAGCGCTGGATGATTACTCAATCTTGGTAGAGCTACCTGAGTGTCACAAGCCTTTTATCTTTTGACTTTTGTCTTCCGAGCTTTGTCCCGAGTAACCTTACCCTGCTTCTCCCTCTCCTTCAGGTTGAGCCTCCACTTACAGAACCTGCCATAAATCACGGATCCACGCCTGTCTCCCGCTCCAGCCTCTTCTGACCGACCAGCTCTCCACCGCCTCTGCACCCCTCTCTCAGGACTCCGAGGATTCACCCTGTCCCGCGCTCCTCCTGCCACTCACCTGCCAACCGGACCCTCCTCTCCCCTCCTCTCCTCCCTTACCCCGAACTTTGAGCCCCAGGATTTTGGACTAAAAGAACTGAACTAAGCTCCTAATCATCACCTGCCTTTTATGGTGCTCCTTTAGTTGGGACTAATAAATTATTGTTTGTTTTTTCTCACCCATCCTCCTGACTCTGAGTTGATTCTGTATGTCTTGGGTCAGACGGTTAACTCCAAACATGACAGAATCATCCAGCCATCCGATATCTGGCCCCTCAGGATCAACTCCGCTGGATCTATCGGGTCTCCTGACTGAGCAGGCCAATCAGATTCAGGCACTAACTGAGCAACTGGCCAACGTCACACAACGTGTATACCAGCTAGAGACACTTGTGCAGAAGCTCTGTGAATGAGCCGCTGCTCCAGAACCTTCTGTTCAACCCCCACCTGTTTCACCCGGACTGGAAGTCTCACAGGTCCCAAGCTCTTTGTTGTTCCCAGTAGCAGATTCGCCACCTCCTGAGACGTTCAGTGGAAAATCTGAGAATTGTTTAGGATTTTTATTACAGTGTGACCGCGCTTTTGAATGCTCGCCTTCGTCCTTCATCACGGCAGCATCCAAGATCTCCTACATTGTGGGTCTCTTTCGAGGTAAAGCCTTGAGATGGGCCGAAACTAGAAGCTGGCAGCCTGAGTTTTTACGGGGACCACTAGCAGACTTTCTTACTGAGTTTAAGCTAACTTTTAGCAGATCAGAAACACAAGCTGACATAGCTAAAAGGCTATGGCTTCTGCAGCAGGGACGGCAAACTGTTGCTGATTTTTCTCTAGATTTTAGGACTGTCGCAGCTGCATCAACCTGGAATGACGGCAGCAGGAGCGTAGAGGTACACAGCGACCCTCACTAAACTTTTCTGCCTCTGCTCCTCGCTCCTCTGCTCAGGTCAGGCCCAGCACGCAATATGAGGGACCCATGCAGGTCGACCGGGCTCGCCTAACGCCAGAGGAGCGTGAACGCCGCATGAAAGGTGGTTTGTGTATTTATTGTGGTCAGGGCGGCCATTTTGTCTCCAAGTGTCCGCAACACCTAAAAGAGAGGGCCCACCAGTAGTTCTAAGTGTACTGGTGGGTGGAATCAACAGAAGCAACGCGACTCGGTGTTCCCTCACCTGTGTAGTATCATTTAACGGACATTCATGCACTACCCAAGCCCTTGTCGACTCAGGATGTGAACAGAATCTCGTCGACCGGACCATTGTGGACAGACTTCAGATTCTCCTCACATCTCTTCCTGAACCCATTCCTGTGGCTGCACTCAATGGAGAGGTTCTCCCATCCATCACCCACAAGACAGTACCCATACAACTGCAGGTATCAGGCAATCATTATGAACATCTTTTTTTTAATGTCTTTCTTTCTCCTCAGTCCCCCTGTCTTTTCCGAGAACTGCATCTTGTCGGTCATTATCACGTGACAGTGACTAGTTGATGACAGGCATAAAAAGTCACTACAGAGCAGTGAAGTCGACTAGTCGACTAGTTGATACAACCCCTAGTGTGAAGTAGCTCTGAAAATAGCTGTTGTGTCTGTAATCACTTGCAGCGTCGCGGAAAGGTTTTGACTTAAGGTCAAAGAAGATGGTTTCCAAAGAGGCTTCTTTTCCAATTTGGCTGAATCGGGAGTCAGCTGGAAACTGAATCAATTGGGAAGCCATTCTTGTTTTAGTAAACCACAATGTTATGAGTTTTGGCCAAGTTTGGCAAATCAGATTTTGACACATTTCAGAGTATTTATCAACATCCTTCAGAAAACCACGCCTTCTTCAGATACAAAGATGTTTTTAACACTTCGTGAGTGAAAATTTTCAACACTCTTATGTGAGGTGAATATGAACCTTAATGAGTATCTTATTGTAATGTGTATGAGTATAAATAATGATTAACTTGATACATCAAACACATACTGATCTGGTGTAGATAAGACCTGGAATGGATCATTGTAAGAACAATAATCATTTTAAATTCATTGATGCAAGTACAGGTTATTCAAACATTTGATTTAAACATCTTGTTCATTCATTACATATGATTTTTAACTTATAACTTGTACAGTCATGTAGGAGCTTCGATTAGATAGTGAGGAATGCAGCAGCCAGGCTTTTACGCAGAGAGTGCTGGACCTTGGGAGAGGGTACCTTTCTGAATGTTTTGTCTGCTTGTATGTCATCGAGCATTGAGCAGAACCTTCAGGATTTGGAATGCCAAACAGAAAGTGGTTTTATTTCTGTAGATGAGATGTTATTATGTTGGTCAATATATAGGTTAATGTAGTTAAATTGGACCCTTTTGGACGTTACACACACACACACACACACACACACACACACACACACATACAAACACACACACACACACACACACATATGCGTGTGTGTGTGTGTGTGTGTTTGTACAATTTATGGATATTTTTTTAATCTGTATCCCACTGTGTAGGACTGGTATTACAGGACTTACTGTTTGTATTTTATTGAGAACCAGTGGTCGGAATCTCAAGGTTTTTACTCAAGTTAAACTCACTAACACTGAGACAGATTTGAGCAGACATCCATTTAGGAGAACAATCTGTCTTAAAAGCCCAGTGCCTCTCATTCCGAGCAGCCATATTGATCCATCCAACTGTTGTGTGTGTGTGTGTGTGTGTGTGTGTGTGTGTGTGTGTGTGGTGTGTGTATGTGTGTGTGTGTGTGTGTGTGTAAGTGTGTGTGTGGGGGGGGGGGGGGGGTGTTGGTGCCAGGTCAGATATCTGTACATGGTACCTTCCATTGTCCACATGCTGCAACCTGACCGCAGTTCACAAGGTGATTTGTTGTTTTCTGAGTTTTTTTCACCTTGTTAAAAAGTTGCACCACCTTGTCACTCTCCTCCCTCAGGACACACGCACAGAATAATGCATCATTGTCTTTAGAAGACTTTTTGTTACCATAATTCACTTAGAGTTGTCTCAAGTTTTACTGTGTTTTACCAGCTTTTAAAACAGTTTTTTCATACTAATAATTTGACTGTGGGAGCAGATCAAAGTCTTCATCAGATAATCAGTCTTAGAGTACATGGGTATGATATGCTGGGCATCAGATATGAATATTTTTGACATTGCATGACCTCAAGATGATGTTTTTAAGCAAATATCAACATGTGTTAAGTCTGGAACATGTCCTTCATTGTTCCACCCTAATGTGCTTTTTGTTTACATATAGCTGGTTTTGCTCTGGTCACACTACTAACATCAGCCAACACATATACTTTTTCAGGTATCTTTTGCATTTACTTGAGGTGGAACTTTTTATTTTAAACAAAGCATTTTTTTCCTGATATTGCTGCAGTTTTTATGTGAAAACCATTATTTTGTTTGTCCTTTTGGATGAGTATTATTCATCATGTTATGTGTATTTACAAGTTAGTCAAGGATAATTGTTAGCAGAATGTGCCATTCTTAAAATAACTCCAATAACCCCAATAAAAGACATGAGCTTCATTGTAATGAAAGTGCATTATATTAAAGGTGAAGTTCACTTAGAAACATAATACTTGTTCTTTGTTAAATACGATCAGTCACTCTGAGCATCACATGCAGGCTAAACATGAAAATGGACTTTTACCCCTATTTCTTGCGTTAGCCATCAATAGAAAATAGACGGTAAAATTCCCGGGTTAGAAAAAGCCACACAGATCTACATGTCTCTGTAAATAAGCATTTATTCATTTTGGCTCACAATGGGGAAGGTTGTTGTTTATTTAGCTTCCTAGGAGACAGCAGACTGTCTTGGCTAGTAGAAGCTAACCGTTAGCATTAGCAACTCCACCACACATCAGAGCTGTGAAATTCTAACTATATTCTTACATACTGCACCTTTAATTGACATAAAGACGGCAACTCTATTGTTAGAGTTGCCTTTGGTTGTTCAAACTGTAACGCAAAACATTTGCTCTTTTACCAAGGAGAAAATTGTGGTTTACAATGGTTTGGTCATTATTCCTGACCAAATTGCTCCTATACTCACAGAACCCTTTCAGCTTAGTGGGGTAAACTTTTTGGGTTACCTTGGAGCTGTTTGGCAAGTCAAATCAGGTAGGGAAGTTTGTTCCTGACCTCCGGAGAGAGCATTTTGGTCTTCATTGTGATGCTGGCTCAGTGGTGGTTTTTACTGTGGGACCTTTAACAAAAACTCTGCATACAAATGGACTCAATGAAGCAACTCCTCTGACTCCTGAAGCTGATTGCAGCACCAGAATTTATGGTTGTGTAGACAAAAAGATAAATGCAAAGAATTTATAGACATTTTATTGCGCTCAAATGATCCTTCTGTTTTGTTCGGTGTCAGTTCAAGTGTTGGTTCCTGCTGAGACCCAGACCAAAAAAGTGGCTTCAATGTTCTGATTTTATATGATTTCCTGTCTATTTAGACCAAAATGAACACCTTAACATTTTATTCATTTCCATTTTTTTTAACAAAATGTCCATTGTAGAAGGCAACAAGTCTAATTTGATGTTTGCAAAAAACTTTTGAGCCACGCCTTATAAACTGGCAGATATGGGAGTGTCTCACACATTTTTGAACCATGTAGGACAATGTCCTCACGGGCTTCAGATTTGTAACTGTTTAACAGTGGGTATTGTAGTGACCTCTGGCCTTTAGATATTATATACATTTTTATTGTGACAAACTGTTGAAATAATTTGAAAAAAGAACCTTCAATGTGATTTTCTGAAAAATTCTGAAAACGAGTATTAGACAGTCCCTCTGCTTAGAAAATAACCTACAGAATTTATCAGGAAATTATTAGAAATCATCATATAATAATTATAAATTATTATGAAACACCAGAAACATCAGAATACATATGAAAATATTTCCACATTTTGTAATGGTGCATAAGGGGTTTTGTGAGCTATGTAGCCTAATGTCACTGTTCCTTTAAGAGACGCTGCAGAGTGAAACTGAAAGTTGGAGATGGTAGTTTATCTCAGCTGTTCGTTAAACTACTAAAAAAACGCTGTTGAGAGCAAAATGTCATTCTGTCTGGCATTTTAGTTCAGCATAAATATCACAATAATAAGAAATTATCTTAAGTTACCTCCTGTTTTTAATACAGCTTCTGGTGTGCCACGCACAGATCAATTAAAAGTTTCTTTTTCTAGTATCTCTGGTCTCTGTAGAAGCAGAGACGATCTCTGATGGATTATTGAAAAAAAAACATGTGTCACAGAGTCAGAGCAAATTGTCAACAGTCAATTTGTGGTTTTCAGGAGGTTTATTTTATTTTAGCAAGACCAGAGCAGAGGCACGTCGGTCATAATGACCGACTGTTACAGCTCCTGCTATGAGAGAATCCATGCACCCATCTGACAAACAAGTTTTGCTGTGCCAGTGCAACCAACTGACTGACTGCTTCAGATGTCCATATCCACACCCCTTTGTCACCATTGGTCTGGCTTTGTGTAGCCTGTCATGATCATGAGTGGTTGCACCTGTGGGTGCAACATAAAATGTTGAGACTGATCAGAGAGCTCCTTGATAGCTCCTGCCTGTGTGGCAGTTTGTTGCAATCCCACGAACCGGGTCGTATCACCAACAATGTAAAGTTATTCGTTAGACATTATTAAAACATGTCAGCAATGTCCGACTGTCTGACATGCTTTTGTAAACACTGCTAATTACAAATTAATGTAAAAATTTAATTTGCTGAACGTAACCCAAGAATATATTTGATTTGATCAAAAATCAGTTCATGAAGCCATACATTGTGGACTGAAGTCTGTTCATTAAGCCCTACATTGTGGACTGCGTGGGAGACAACCGAGAAGCCCTGTTGAAAACAAATCATAAAAAAAGCCAGACTAGAATATACCAAACTATAGGGTGGGCCATTTATATGGACATACCTTAATGAAATGGGAATGGTTGGTTTCATTATGTTTACGTCCTGTTTGTGGCACATTAGTATATGTGAGGGGGCAAACTTTTCAAGATGGCTGGTGACCATGGTGGCCATTTTGAAGTCGGCCATCTTGGATCCAACTTGTGGTTTTTTCAATAGGAAGAGGGTCATGTGACACATTAAACTTATTAGGAATTTCACAAGAAAAACAATGGTGTGCTTAGTTTTAAAGCAACTTAATTCTTTCATGAGCTATTCACAAGTTTCTGACCACTTATAAAATGTTTTCAATGTGCTGCCCATTAAGTTGTGCAACCTTCTTCCCCCACTCTTCACACACTGATAGCAATATCGCAGGAGAAATGCTAGCACAGGCTTCGAGCATCTGTATTTTCAGGTGCTGCACATCTTGTATCTTCACACCATAGACAATTGCCTTCACATGACCTCAAAGATAAAAGTCTAAGGGGTCAGATTGGGAGACCTTGAGGGCCATTCAACTAGCCCATTATGACCAATCCACTTTCCAGGAAACTGTTCATCTAGGAATGTTCGGACCTGACACCCTTGATGTGGTGGTGCACCATCTTGCTGGAAAAACTCAGGGAATGTGCCAGCTTCAGTGCATAGAGAGGGAAACACATCATAATGTGGCAATTTCAAAAATCCAGTGGCCTTGAGTTTTCCATTGATGAAGAATGGCCCCACTATCTTTGTACCCCATACACCACACCATACCATCACTGTTTTTGTTCCAACAGTCTTGGAGGGATCTATCCAATATTGGTTATTGTCAGACCAATAGCGGTAGTTTTGTTTGTTAACTTCACCATTCACATAAAAGTTTGCCTCATCACTGAACAAATTATTCTGCATGAACTGAGGGTCCTGTTCCAATTTTTGTTTTGCTCATTCTACAAATTCTGTGCACTGATCTGGGTCATCCTCGATGAGATGCTGCAGTAGCTGGAGTTTGTAAGGGCGCCATTTGTGAGTAGCAAATATCTGCCGAAGGGATGTTTGACTAATGCCACTCTCCAGTGACATGTGGCGAGTGCTACACTGTGGGCTTTTGCTGAATGAAGCTGGGACAGCCACCGATGTTTCTTCAATAGTGACATTTTTCATGTGTCCACATTTTGGCAAATCCAACACTGAACTGTCATAACCTGTCCTGTCTCCCCACCCTGTTCAGTCCGGTGTCTTTCCTAATTGCTCCCACCTGTCTCTCATTTCCCAATCATTTTAGATCCCAGCTCCTTGTGTAATTAAGCCCTCCCAGTTCTGTGTTCCTTGTCAGTCCATTGTTTCCATGTCCTGCATGCTTATCATTAAAATCCCTTTACATGTTCTTGCCTGCCTGCCTTCTTCCCCGCACTTGAATCCTCACCTCCGCTCAACTCACTTGCGTACCTGTGACACAATGGAAATACCTTCCGAAGGATCCAGCGGGGAAACTCTCCCCTGGGAATGCCCGCTCCAGTTGCCGGCCTCCCCTTCTCCAGCGCCGCCTTGCTCCCCTGGGGTTGGCCCACGGCGCTGGGAAGGAACCCAGGCCTCGCCGTCACCTCCAGCCCCAGACCTGCACCGTGGGCTCACCGCAACCTCTGCTGACATCACCTCCAGCTCCTTGGTGAGTCAGCCTCCAGAGGGGATTGTGAGAATGTCTCATGGGTGGGGCACCTGGCAGGAGGACACCCCTCCCGAGGTCTCCTCCCATTCCATGGGGGCCACGAGAGGAACCAGACGGCAAGGTCGAGGAAGCAGAGTGGTGCCACCCATCTCAGAGGCCCCTGCTCTGCACGCCAGCTTGGACCCCCAGCCTCCGTCTTCGGTCCAATCAGCACCTTCCTCAACAACAATCAAAGGGACCAAGCCTGCTGGCCATCCAACGGAGCTTGCCGGTCTACAGTCTGAGCTGGTCCGGCTCCATCAACTCCTCAGATTCCAGGAGTTCCAAGTTGGAGACTCTATTCACCTTGGTTCTCCAAGAGGCACCTCCAGTCGTGTCAACAGCCCCGCCTGCAGCGACACTGCCTCCAGTCATGTCAGTGGCCCCGCTTGTAGCGGCTCCACCTCCAGAGACTCCAGCGGCTCCGCCTGCAGCGGCTCTGCCTCCAGAGATTCCAGTGGCCCCACCTGCAGCGGGCCCCGCCTGTAGCGGCTCTGCCTCCAGTCAAGTCAGCGGCACAGCCTCCAGTCAAGTCAGCGGCCACGTCTGCAGTGGTCGCACCTCCATTCAAGTCAGCAGCCCCTCCTTCAGAAACTCCCGCGGCACCGGATGCAGCGGCTTCACCTCCAGTCAAGTCAGCGGCCTTGCCTGCAGCGGCTCAGCCTCCAGTCAAGTCAGGGGCCCCAGCGGCTCCACCTCCAGTCAAGTCAGGGGCCCCAGCGGCTCCGCCTCCAGTCAAGTCAGTGGCCCCGCCTCCAGCAGCTCCACCTCCAGTCAAGTCAGTGGCTCCGCCTCCAGCGGATCTGCCTCCAGTGGCTCCGCCTCCAGTAAAGTCTCGAGCCAAGTCAGCTGCCCTGCCTCCAATCAACTTAGCGGCTCCGCCTCCAGTCACGTCTGCGGCCCCGCCTGCATCAGCGCCGCCTCCAGAAAGTCCAACGGCCTCGCCTCCAGAGACTGCAGCATCTCTGCCTCCAGTCACGTCAGCGGCCCTGCCTCCAGTCACGTCAGCGGCCCCGCCTTCCACGGCTCCAAAGACTTTGCCTCGAGTCACTGCCAGCCCTGCCCTCACTAGACGCATGCCCCCGAGAGCACGTTGCCTCCTGGCTGCCAGGTGCAGGCCTCACAGACACCGGCACCCCAAAGCCCGTCTCCTCCTGTACCTGAGACACAGGCCTCCCAAAGCCCGTCTTCTCCTCTGTATCAGACGCCGACCCCCCAGAGCCTGTCGCCTCCTGGCTGCCAGATGCCGGCTCCTTGGACTCCGTCGCCTCCTCCGGTGCCACCGACTCTGTTGTCTCTTCTGGTGCCCCAGACGTCGGCCCCCCCACACTCCATTGTCTTATCCTGTGCACTAGTCACAGGCTCCCCGGACTCCGTCTTGGCCTTTGTTGGGCATCTGGTGCCGACCTTTAAGGGGGGGGGGGGGGGGGGGGTACTGTCACAACCTGTCTTGTCTCCCCACTCTGTTCAGTCCTGTGTCTTTCCTAACTGCTCCCTGCCTCTCGTCCCCCAATCATTTTACATCCCAGCTCTTTGTGCATTTAAACCCTCCCAGTTCTGTGTTCCTTGTCTGCCCATTGTTTCCAGGTTCCGCATGCTTATTAAAAACCCTAGAAATGTTCTTGCCTGCCTTCCTTCTTCCCCGCACTTGGATCTTCACCTCCTCTCAACTCACCTGCGCACCCATGACATGAACCAGTTTCACGAAACTTAGCAAGCAGTTTGCTAACTGTAGCATGGGAGATGGGTGGTCTTGTAGGGTGTTTTGCATTGAAAACTGCTGCAATGACCCGGTTACTGCATTCACAAGTTATCAACACAATTTTGATCCGCTCCTCATGTGTTAACCTCTTCAACATGTCAATGGCTGTGAACAAAGAGAAACTTGTAAATAACTCATGAAAGAATAAAGTTATGTTCAAACCAAGCACACCATTGTTTTTCTTGTACAATTTCCAATAAGTTTGATGTGTCATATGACCCTGCTCCTATTGAAAAAAAAACAAAAACAAAAGTTGGATCCAAGATGGCCAACTTCAAAATGGCCTCCATGGTCACCACCCATGCTGAATAGTTTCCCCCCTCACATATAATAATGTGCCACAAACAGGACGTTAATATCACCAACCATTCCCGTTTTATTAAGGTGTATCCATATAAATGGCCCACCCTGTACATGCTGACAAGCCACTAAGCTTCTAGAAGAATGTCAGATGGGCAGATGAGACAAAAATGGAACATTTTGCCAAGGCTTATCAGCTCTATGTTCACAGATGAAAAATGAAGCACATCAAGTAAAGAGTTCTATCCCTGCAGTGACAGATGGAGGCGGCTTTGTTATATTCTGGGGCTGTTTTGCTGCATCTATCTCAGGATGTCTTGGATCTGTGAAGGGTATGAAGTTTGCTCATGAGAAGTGGGCCAAAATACCTGCTGAGAGGTGCAGAAGTCACACTGACACCAACAGGAATCGTTTAATGGCAGTAAGTGCCTCAAAAGGTTGTGCAACAAAATATTAAGTTAGGGATACTATCATTTATGTCCAAGCCTGTTCCATCAGTCTATTGTTTTTAATAATTACAATGAATCTTAGTTGAAGCAAATGTGTGACTTGGGTAAATTTAATAGAATTTTAATTTATTATTACTTTTGTCAGATTCAAGTTATTTATGTGATCATTGTGGGTTTTTCTTTCATTGAGCCAAGGCTATCAACAATTTAATCCGTATCTAAATACTAAAAATGGTCCCAGTGTTCACCAAAAATAGATATTTATAAAAGCACTGTTACTTCAAAAGATAAATAATTTCGAAGTAAAACTATTGTTGTTTACATGTTAAATAATAAGATATTGTCAATGATGGAAGATTATTTGATGTACTAATATCCTCTTTCCATAAATGGCTGTGCTGGTAAGTCTAATTTAATTTCATTTATCAATTAGTAAAAAAATAACGGGTGAAATAGGAAAAATGCCAAGCTCTGAGTCATTTTTAAGGCTCTTTAATTTTGTAGACATTTTACCAAAAGCTTTGTTGGCAATTTTCCACTAGTAAAAGATTAAGAATGAGGAATTTTGCAGGTTTTGACAACAAAAATGTTGTTCCTTCATAGTAGCACTGACTTGTTGATAATAACATGTGAACACTGTAAAAAACATGATAAGAACTTTTGGGAAATTCAGATATATTTCTGTAAAAGCAGAAACCATTAACAATATTTCACAATTCCAATAATGCATTGTTCTGAGTTAGTAATAAAACAAAATGTTGTGTTACCAGCAGGAATATGATCTTTATTTTATATTTTCTAGGTCTTTGCCTCCCTACAGTAAATGTGGCTTGTCTTATAGAGGCTGTCACATCTGGGATTCTCTGGCTATCTCAAAGTGAATTAAAACAAAAAAATATGTTCCAAACACAAACTGATTGTTCACAGTTCACAAGACAAACTGTTGCTTTGTTGGCAGTTTTTCAACAATTGTCCCAAAATCATGGAAGGCACCCCCTTTCTCCCATCATAATCTGCTGGTGGGCAGCTCTTGGCAACAATATCCACTGTTAGCAGTCAACTCAACATAAAGCTAATGAATCGTAGCAAACAGCTTGTGGGGTGTAGCAAAAAGGAGAAGTTACATCAAAAGCCCAACACTGGAGCATGCTTAAAGGAAGAAACCAGACCCAAGGCTGCTAGAATATAGACATAATCCATTGACATGTACACAAGTCAAAGTTAGATATATATACAACAATGTTGCACCAAAGAGCACACATCCCACGTTACAAAGATTCCACGTCACTGTAAATGAATATCACTTTTCAGTTTGAGGTAGTTTGATTTGTTACAGGACAGAAAAGTATTAAAGTATTAAATTATTATTATATATATTATTATACCTTTCATAAACAATCTGCTGCTTCATCCACCACAAGTGTAATTATCCCCATCAAAAGCCTCTGATTATGCTGATGAATAAATACATTGAAATCCCTGTTTTGTGCAGTACTATTTAGAGGGAATATTTATAACACATAAATGATGTTTATGTTATAATTTTGTTTGTTTTTTCATGGATTTTGACCATGTGATCCTTGTGGGTTTAGACAACAATAAGAGGTGTCTGCAGTTTGCATTGATATACGTCTCCCTGCACATTTTACGACAAAGCTATGTGCTGATTTTAAATTACCCTACAGCTACATTGTCATGGTGTGTGGAGATGACGAAGACCCAAATGTAGGCAAGCGATCACAAAGAGCAGGCAGACGTGACGGCAGGAAGGTAAACACAAATAATTTATTTTTAAATCAGCTCTCAGGTTGGATGCATAGCAAAAACAAACTGATCAGGAGACTAGCATGCTAACAGAACTAAACAGGGCTAATAAAGCTAACATGAAGATCTGACACCGAACTGCAACACATAGAAGGTTTGAGAGTACAATCAGGAGTAGGCAAGGGCGTCAGTTTGTTTTCAGAATTGCTGGGGACAATAACCATACACTTGAGTGGGGTTTAAAAATTGCTGGGGACAATAAAGTAGGCTAGCAAAGGGGTCGGCGGCTCTGGAGCCGCATGCGGCTCTTCCATCCATCTGATGCGCTCTCTGTGCTTGTAAAATAATGAATGGATGTTTAAATAAAAAGCTTTATATTTTACTGCATTAATTGTACATCTGTATGCCAAAAAAGACTGTCTGCGTAAACCTGAACAGGTCCAACCCGGTCTACTGTGAGACCGGGTTGACGCGTCACGCTTGTGCGTAATCATATCGGCGCATTCTGAGCTGGAGGATGTCAGATTCTGGGCTTCTCCTCAGACAGGTTCCTGGATGCGTCGCCACATTTGAGACAGGAACAAGCACTATTCAGCCAAAGTTTCATAATCAGGTGTGGCAGTGTGAGTGTCCTGTCACAGTGTCCCGATAGATAATGCGCCCTGGCTACTTAGCCAAGGGGTTGTACCTTTGGCTGACTGGTTAGAGCGTATGAGTCTCACCCGGGAGTCTGGGGATCGAATCCCGCCTGGGCTCTCGTTTCTCCACCTTGCCACATATTGACGGATAAATGCGATAAGATTTCCTCCCACTGAAGCGTTCTGGAAACCCGGTCTCTCTGAGGGATGTGTCACTTGTAAAATTTTCTTTTTATGAAATTATGAAACTTTGGCTGAACAGAGCTTGTTCCCGTCTCTAATATGGAGACGCATGACGCGTAGAGACATTTGATCACGCACAAAGTTTATGTGGAGCAGAAGCGGTCGGGCCAAGGCAGGTGGAATGTTCCTAGCCTACATGAAGTGAAACTGTTTAATTGTAACATTAATGTGTTACTGGACACGCTGGTCTGGTTGGTTAGACCAGTGTTTGAAGTGGAAAACACACACACACACACACACACACACACACACACCAATTAAAATAATGCTGATAGCGTGGACTAGCAGGTGATAGTTTACGTATTTAAATGATGATCAGGCTGCTGTAAAATGTAATCTCCATCCACATCCAGACACAATTATCCTCTATTCTTTCTCTATTTGCTCTGCTCTTGTCTGGGCTGATCAGCTGATGGTGCGCGCGGCACGCCTAACTAGCGGCTGATGCACATTTTACGCATTTGGAGAGGTGGACTGGATGCTTTGCGTTTACTGGAAGATGGTCCACTTAACGCACGGGTGTAGACTACATATTAATGACAAATGAATGAAAATTAAATTGTGAGTTTTTACTTCATATTTTATAAATAAAAATGACGGGGAACACATTTATGACGCCTTTTTAAACTAAATTTTCTAGCGCGACCTGCCTGCTTCACTTAAGTCACTGCTTATTAAGGTCCGTCCAGAATTACTGTGGGAAACGGGTAATAATGGTTCTTTGATGGGAATAGGTTGTTGACCCCTGGTATAAGATCTGAGCTGGTAAAACAAAAATCCTCATCAGCAGGCTTTTTTGAAAGTGGGGGGGACACAGCTGCCAATCACAAATTTTGCCGGGGACATGTCCCCGGCGTCCCCGGTTAAAATGACGCCTATGGGAGTAGGTGAATAAGACACAATCAGGGACGAGACAAGGTGACAGCAACGGGTGGAGTTCCTGACACATATACTAATACATGGTTTTATTCTATTACATAATTCTATAACAATGTAACAGCCAAAAAGAAATTTAATTGGCGCACACCACCAGTGGATACTCCACCAGAGGGCAGTACATATGGATAGGACTGGATATGGGAGGTTACGGATGAAGGTACTTGTTGAACTGGAAATAATCTCAGGCCTTAATTATAAAAACAGGTCTGGATTAGTCCTCAGTTCTGTGAAGCCAAATCGTTGCTGGCTATTTTCCTGTGATTAAAAGTGTGTGTGTGTGTGTGTGTGTGTGTGTGTGTGTGTGTGTGTGTGTGTGTGTGTGTGTGTGTGTGTGTGTGTGTGTGTGTGTGTGTGTGTGTGTGTGTGTGTGTGTGTGTGTGTGTGTGTGTGTGTGTGTGTGTGTCTTTTGCTGTTTCACCCGAAGTCGTATGAACTGGTATGGTCTCAGGGTTTTTGATGTAACCTTTCTGACATCTTGAGATGGGTGGGAGGCAAGGATTGTGTTTTATTAGTCCAGGTGCATGACCTAATAAACAGACCGTGTATTTGTAAAATCGATAGGATCGCTAGAACAAGCAGTAGACGTAGATTTATTGATTCCTCCCCGAGGCCAGGATGTAACGAAGGAGAGGGGAGGCCACCAGTGAAGCAGAAGAAGAAGAGGGGCGGATCCGGAAAGGAACCAATCAGCAGAGCCTGCCGAGGATGAGGTAATCTCAAGAGGAAGAGCATCTACCAGGCATGGAGTCTCAAGAGAGGGGGGGGGGGGGGGTTTGCCATGGAGATGCACCTCCCAAAGAGTGAAGAGGAGGGGGGGGGGGGGGAGAAGGAAGGAGTTTAAATAGGCTGGGAGAAGTAGGTTGGGAGAGCGCGTGGCTGGAAACTTGTTAAGTTTTTTGATCGTTTGTGTGCCCCGCTGCGACGGGATTGTCATTTTATTCACCTGTATTTGGAATAAAGTCTGTTTCTCGACTGCGAGGAATGCAAATGAGTTCTACGTCTCTACGGGTCTTCTCCTTTGACCGGCAGTTCACCCAACAGGTGAGGTGCTGGTTAGTCTTATCCCATCCTCAGGTTAGAAATGATATCAGATGCTAAATACCATCCTTTGCTATGGTTGAATTAGCTGTTCCTTCAGCATGAAGGGAACATTTTATTATGGTGTGTAACTGACTGCATGCAATGAGCCGGAACGGGAGGGGGTTGGAGTAAATCAGAAGTCTTCCTCTTTGTCTGCTTGAACTAACTTTGATCAGAATTAGAAACTCTGGGTAATGTGGTGATTGCTAATCAACTCTCTACAGAGTAAGAGTGTTTGCTGGTAACTGGCATTGTCATGCTCGCTACATCGATTACAAGTCAAACCCTGAGATATTAGTAAAATCTAGAAGAGTGGAGCTAGCCCGGTAAATTGGCTTGTAACAGTACTAATCCTAATACTCCATTGTTTGGGTGCTTTAAGGCCAGAAGTACTTTGCTGTGAATTTTCCATAATAATCTAAAAAGCTTAATGAGGAACAACCCCAGCAAGATTTTTTTTTTGCATTGAACAGCTTTAATTTGATCTAATTTTATCAAGAAAAAAAAAAAGAATGTGTGAAAGTTAACAAAAACTCACATTTATAAGAGATGGTGAGACGTAAACTATGAATAACAAACAGCTTTTGTGTTTTGTGACCAGCCTTGAATATTGGATCTATTTGGTGTAAACTTGTGTTTGTGTGCAGTGAAGAGCTGCATTATGCTGCAAAGTGCAAGAAGCAATGGCTGCCAGCTAATGTTACAGCTGTGCTTCTGGGGGAAAAAAGAAGGAGGAATGTGCTGGGGTGTATTATGCTGAGGGATATTGTGAATTTTAAAAGCAAGCTTAGAAATTGTGAGGTTGTGGGGGTAAACACTTAAAACAAAACTGATTTTCCTATTCCTCACACAACATTATGCAACTCCATGAATATGTATTCAACATTTCCAAGTTCAACATGCTGGAAAACACACAAGATATTTTGATGGAGTCTGCTTCAGTATTATTTCACACAATCCACTGTGTTCTCCTTTTCTAAGCGTAGACATGCAGCTGTGGTGAAGGGGCAGAGATGGTTGGCTTCTTTGTTCCATCATCATTGGTCACCAGGGATCCATTATACTCAAAAAGATCAAGTCTCTAAAAAAAACTTTTACTGTGAAGCAAAACAGGAAGGGATGAGTGAAACGCAGCTGAACGGCTGCTAATAGATTTGAATAAGCAGATGCAGGATCCACACCAACCTGGCTCATTGGCTCGGTGCATCTCTTTGACTCACATACAGTGCAGTTAACCATTTGTTGCTCTTACACACTAATTGTGATGTCTATGAGAACTTAAAAGGTGTTTGCCTCTAGCGGCACATTCACATCTGGAACGGCTCGGCCGTGGTATGTTAGTTGTGTTCACATCTGGCTAATCTGTGTCTGTACTCAGCTGACCGTGTTTTTGGACCTGCTCCCTAGCAGTGAAGCGTCCAGCAATGGTCAGTTTAGGCACTGTCTGACCTTTCACCATCTATTCAACATCTGGTCAGAAAGGAGACACAACATTGCATGTGTTCCCTTTAAATGAGCAGGCCTTCATACCAGCTGGGATTCACAGACTTTGCAAGTCTGAAAGATAAACAATAACTTTCTTTCCCAAGGTCTCATCTGTCTGCCTCCGCAGAGGAAACAACTCCAGCTCGAATCAGTTGCTAAATTCAAGAATGATTTCCTAAGTCAATATGAACTTCTTCTATGACTTACAATCTAGATGATCATCAAATAATTACTACTTATAATAATTACAGTAATTACAGTATAATGAAATGCTTCATTAATCTGTGCTCACTGAATGGATGTTATGTTGTTATGTGTCTACTAGAACCTGCCATGTGTTCAACTTGTTTTGACGACAAGGTCCTCACACCTGCATCCACACAATAACAAGTACGGCTAAGCTAAGACTACAACACATAACTTGTCGTTTTTACCAGTCAGGACATCCAATATCAAAGAGGGTGTGTTTCTGAGTTGACTTGGTAAAACATCTCCAAACTTGTCAGCCTCTGATTGGCTGTGCATGTCATAACATCAAATCCTTAAAACGAGATCACCTTGAGTGATTTGTGAGTTCTAGAGAAAGCTTCAGACTGGCCACCTGTCGCAACCTCTTTAACCATCAAAGATTTTGACACGTCGTTAAACCCTTTTTGCATCTACAAAGCTGAGACAGCAAAATAGTTCCTGCAGAACAAAGCTGATATTATTAGACTCCTTAAGAGTCCTTCAGATGCACGGTTCCATCCAGCTGTCGTTACCTGAGACATTTCTGGACAGAAGAGTTGGTATCATGGTATTCTACAGCCCTCCAGTGTCAGCGGTCAGCTGACTCCTGTGACTTTCAGATCCACCAAGAGGGTCTCTCTGAAACGGGTAAAGTAGACATGACAGATTGTGTCTGATGTGTTTATGAAAGATAACTTCATAGTTTAGAGCAAACAAATTCTTTGTCATCTGGAGACGCCTCTTTCCGAGACTCGGAAGCTCTGACCAACATCACATTGACACATAGCCTTCATCACATTTCGCTCCATCCAATCACAGAAAATGCTTAGTTCACTCATCATGTTATAATTATAATAAAATAATTTCTTAGTTTATAAACCTGACTTTTCTGAATCAAAACGAAGTGAGTATAATTACTTAAGAAAGCAAAAATCCTAGAATCTTCTGATTAAGCCCTATAATCTTATGATATTTACAATAAAGATCAAGCAAGGGAATATTTTATATTTATACTGAATATGAAATAAATAATCCATTTGCCTCCGCTACAGCAGTCGGCTTCATGATCAGCCAACACACTTTCTATCCTGACTGATTGGCTAGCTGAAGTTCACACCTGTCCACTAGTGGGGTCCTCTGATTGGCAGATAGAGTCAGCTAGCAGCTGCTTCTTGCATGCACTATCCAATATCAGCTCAGACCTGCTACAGTGGCAGGAGGACAGACTGCTGTGCAGCACCTGCTCATTGAGGCAGTAGGAAGCTGTGTGATTCGTGTCAAAGTCTCCAAAAGCAATGCTCACGGCCACTTCTGTTCACTAACTTAAGCACACCACAGTTCTCCATGTCTTCCGCCCCAACAACATGCTCTGAGACATCTGCGCCCCGGAGATGGCTGTGTGAACCAAACCTGACCACCGGGGGATGGGACAAGCCAACCAAGACCGGATCAGGCCGGGCTGGGCCAGATGTGAAAATGCCACATGGGTTGGTCATTTTGTTCAGCTTCACCTTTTGAAATCCTGTCAGATGTCTGACAAATCTAAATATGGTAGATCATCTAAACACCAGTAAAATAGTGACCTGTAAAGCCACCTTAGAACCACATTTGACTATTGTTTGCAGAACAGAACAGTACCCGTAAAAACAGAAATATGCGGATGGTGGGAGAAAGCCCCTATAGCTGCTGCAGAACGACAGACTTTTACTTATTTATTACTGTTTTGTTGACCATCAGAGAAACAGAACAATGCCATGCTTCAAGAGGCGGCCCATCTACATTCTGTAAGGAAAATAAGAGACTGATGCGCTGAAACTAAGGATTAACCAATTTTGGGGTGGATTTGTGGCGGTCTCTTCCATCATCATTGCAGCATTCTGACAATCACATTAATTAGAATTCATGTCCTGTGACGTTTCAGTACCCTTTTCCCTAAGCCCTCTCCTCAGCCAGTTCTCTACATCATAAATCCAGGCCCTTTTTTTCCCATGCAGGTGCTGGACTTTCCGCGTGAATGGCAGCATGAATGCTAATAGGCCGTTGTAATAAGGTCTTTGAAGTATGCAATACACTGTTGCAGAATCATAATGTGAAAATCCTCTTTGAATCTGGAGACTCAGTTCTGCTTGACAGTATCAGACCCTCAGTCTGTCTCTCTGACTCCTTCTCAAAGCCCTGACTGTCTTCCCCTTTTTTGTTCCACTGCTTCTGCCCATTGCCCATCCCTCCCACTCCCCTGACTCTCCCCATCCCCAGCTCCCCTACATCTTTTAACATTCACTTCTAGCAGAAAGGCTTGCTTTGCTCTGATAGGTTTTGGATGACAAGCAGGGTTTCCAAATACCAACATGTGGGAAGTAGCAATCCGTGGGAAAAAGTAAAAGAGTGGACCCACCAAGGAGGGTGCTGGATTATTGGTTTAGGAAAGAAATAACGGGGGGTTATGGTGTGGTGGGAGGGGGTGAGTTCAGTCAAAGGCAGGTTGCTAAGGTAAATCATACTGATTCTCTACTGTAGTGGCTAAGAAGAGAATGTTTGATTAATCAAAAATAATTTAATTTTTGCATTTAACAGGAATGTGCAACTTATTCAAACAAAAATACAAACTGAATATTTTGGCTACATCTTTTTGGATGATGCACACTCTTGTGTTTTCTTTGAAAGTGGTGCAATCTTTTGAAAGATTAATACCAAAGAAACTTTTATCTGTCTTTGAACTTATGAAACCAGTCATTAGCTGGGGTGGGTGTGCAGTTACTGCAGCAGTTGGAGATATTTTTTTTAGCAGGGATGTTCAACACCAGAACGAGCTGTGAAGCTGTCTACTCATAGATATAAAGCTTCGCCACGCCACTTCTGAGTCTTTGGTAGCAACATGAGGACATTTCTGATGTTGGAAGCCAACATAATATCAGCTTTGATGTTCAATAGAAGCATTCACTTTCTCATTTCTTACCTTTGGCCATTCCGTTTCCACACAGATCTGACCTACCTTTGGTTCTTATTGCACTGGTTTTGCAATGCAGTCACAAAGACCTCTTCTCTGTAACCTTCTCTTGTGGTAGGGTCAGTACTGACCTGTTTCTGCTTTTAAAGCATGACACAAACACCTGTTTATTGTGTGATGATTTTTGATTACGTCTGTGATCTGTTTAAAAAAATAACTAATCATGAAACCATTTTCTCTAAATTATAAATGTACTGATTAAAAGAATGAAAGCCAAAGCGTGTAAAAATTTTACTGTGAAATAATCACAAAACAGTCTACTGTCTCAATCATCTTGGAAGGAAGGTGCCATTGAAACAGACATATGCTTTATGTTTCATAAATGTTTCTCTGCAAAGAAAACACTAGAAGTTGGACTCTAAACACTAACATGCACATGCATGACTTAGCACACATACATTTTTAAACTAGATTTGGCAGTAGTCATTGTTTTTCATTGGTTTGAGTTGATTGATAGTTGTTTTTATCTTGTAAATTAATGTTAAGTTCTTAACTTGCTCTGTTGGTTGTTACTTTGTGTTGCTCTGTTGCCTTTTGTAGAAGGTGAATGTAGATGAATCCACCTATAACATCACACATCTGTTACTGGAGTTTATCTGGAACAAAAATTGATGGAACAAATTTATTGAAGACGTGTTCCAACAGCGTTCATAAACAGATGAAATATGATGTTACCTCATGATTACTCGGATTTTTTTAAAGTGATGTTAACACCTTTAAAATTTAATTTAAGTTGTGGTTAAAGTCTCATTAGTCATCACACACTGGTGAAATTCATCTCCACATCTGACCCATCTCTGTGGGGAGCGGTGAGCTGCAGTGCTGGCTGTGCTCGATCCAACCCCTTGAAGCTGAGGCCTAGTCCACACGTAGCCGGGTTTTTTTTAAAACGAATATCCGCCCCTCCAAAAACTTGCATCCACACCACCTTGTTTTAAAAAAAAAACTCTGTCCACACGTACCCGGATAAATACGTTGTTAAGGACATGCCAGACCTGTAGGCGGCAGTGCATCCCCCGTTCTTAACCTCGTCCTTCGCCTGTGGTCTTCCGCAAGGAGCAGTAATCCCACTCGCAAAAACAAACAAGCAGAAAGCGCTTGGACAATTGATAAAGCGAGCGCAGCTCTGAGGGCATCCATGCTGTCGGCTAGTGTAAACACAGGTCGCACACGTGATGTCAGCATTTTTTTGTCGCGGAAAGTGACGTTGCGGACCTTAAAACTCCGGTTTTGTCTGTCCACACGCAGACACCCAAAACGGAGAAAACGCAGATCTTCACTTTGGCCGGAGTTTTTAAAAAGATCCGTTTTCGTGTGAAAAAACTCTGTTTTCGTGTGGATGACAGGCCAAAACGTAGAAAAATATCTACGTTTTGGCAGGTCCCCGGCTACGTGTGGACAGGGCCTGAGTGTCAAGCAGGGAGGTATTGAGTCCCATTTTTAAGGTTTTGGGTACGACCTGATCAGAATTTGAGCCCCAATCTCCCAGCCCCAGAGAGGACACTCTACCACTAAACCACTGAGAAGGTTAATTGAAGGCTTTACTGAATAAAGGCTGAGGGGCCCAAACCAAAACAAAAACACAAGCCAACATGTTTATGGGTGAGGGATCCCAACATGGTAACCAAGAGATAAGAAATTGGATGTTAAACAAATTTTTTATCAAACCAACTGAGGGTGGGATTTAAATGCTTAACAATCAACATATTTATTTCCACTGACTGTTATTTTCACAAATGTAGCTGTGGTAAACTGACTATGTGGCAAAGTTTATCCTCTTTTAGTTTAGAATAATTTGTGTGAGGCAGACATCAGTCACACATGTGCTCCACCTCAGCTGTGATAACTTCTCTCTGCATCTTCTTTAGCTCCTCAGTGCCATCTTGATTAATGAAAGCTCACATTCTTACCAGACATGACCCGTATAACTGGTGATTTATGACCAGTCAGGACCAGCTTCAGATGGTTCACTTTTGCAGACATGCTATTGAAATTTAAACATAAAGCCGACTGAAGTTCTGACACAACGTATGCTGAAACAGACCAACCCAGCATTGCATTAGCACCCCAACCCCACCTGCCACCACCTGAGCCTACCCACTGCACCGTGATAAGACCAGTGGATGGTTTTGGCAAAGATTCGGCTTCTGTAGACTTCTCAGTAAGGTCGGATGATTTTTGTTAAAACATGAATCCCAGTTTGAGCTCAGACCACACTACTAAAAAAAAATTACATTTTTTGTGACTCATAGAAATGTCATATTTGTTTTTAGAAAGAAATTACATACATTTATTTGTTATCCTACTTTTGATAAATAGTCTGGTTTCAGTATCTTATTAACATGATCGTGTTGTTAACAGTTTCAGATTAGTTTCCTATTCTCTGATGTTTCCTTGTTAATGAAACTGTGCTTTCTCAGTGTCTTTGTTTTCTTTAACCTTCTTTATAAATCAGAGCTGTTGTACTTCTTATTTCTGCTAATAATTGTTTTCTTTCTGATAGTGCTCACCTGTTTTTGTTATTTAATTTGTTCTAAAGCACTTTGTTACCATGCGTTGTTTAAAGAAGAGCTATAGGCATGGTTTATTATGTGGGTGTGAGAGCTGAGTTTTATTGCGGTTTAGATTTTTGTCCTATATCTCCACAGCACTAGGCGTTTTTCCCTATCCTTTGCTACGGCGGCGTTTATTTACCTGAGCCTAAAGTGTGGAGTGTTATCTGCCTATTTGCCTTCCCCTCACAATCACCTCTTCCCTTCCTGCCATCCATCTCTGCTGTCACTTTGTCACTTATGCCACTGTCAATCATCCGGTTATAAAGCGTCTGAGTTATGAAGAGCTTTTATTTGCCTGAAGCTCAGTTGAACTTGACCTGTGATAAAGCCTTGATAGAGGGAGTGTTAATGATGAAGGCCCTCTGACTGATGTGCAGCTGTACAGACGTCAGTAGGGGACATTGTGAAAGGTCGACCTTTGTCAGCCGTATCCATCGTCAGTGCCCACCACTCTGCTCGTTTGCCAGTCTGTGAAATATTGATCTCACTGAGATCCTTGCAGAAATAATTACAGTTGTCGTCGTTCTTATGTTGCATGTTGTCCTGTGTGCAGCCGTTTGGTTTCTCATTGCTGAGTCATCGCCCCACTTCCCTAAGTTTGTGTTGTTGTTGAACAGATGACCCACGTTTCACATCACTCATTCAGTCTGCCTTTAAGCCTGTCTAGTCCTCTTATCTATTGGAACAGATGATTCAGCCCGCCTGTGTGGCTCTGCTTTGCTCCCTCTGCTATCTCTCAGTCGTCCTCATTACAAAAGGTGATCACCTTTTGAGCTCATCAGCCCGGAGTGAACAACCTTTCCCTGCTGACTGATGAGTCTGAGGAGAGGTCTGTCGCCACACTGACAACTTCTTCTGAGTAGGAGCATATTAATGGCTCAGTTTCTAACTGCAACGCCACACGCCGGCCCAGTCCTCCCTCCCACCCTCCAGATATTGCAAAGAGCACCTTTGCTGGTATTTCTTAAATGCCAACGTCAGTCAAGAATAGGTCAGGACAACAAGCACTTAAATAAGGCTTTGTCACTGATTAATGAGAGGTGGTGAGGACGGGGAGCGCCTCTGACTGCCTCGTGCAGATAAAACAATGAATGTTTTGTAAATAGCCAAGGGGGCTTCTCTCTGTCTCTGTCTCCCTCCTCCGTCTCTCTGTTTCCTCCTTCCCAGATGGAGAGAAACATCGCCGTCAGAAAACTGACAGCTGCTCTGGGGATCGTGGAAACACATGTTCCCAGCTGAAGGACTGGAGGAAATCCAATCAGATCCCAGCGAGCCTACGGTGGCTCCATTTACAAAGCCAGCAGGCCCTTTACCAGTTCTGTTGTGATGGAATTAACAGGTTGGATTGCAGCCAAGGAGCACTATGGCAGTAACATGCTGATCTTATTGACTACTTATCCATAAAAATGTATCCCTGCTCACAGCATTGTAGTCACACATGGCACAAATTAACCAATCTGAGCAGATTAAAGTCACTTAGAGGAGATTGAGATTCACCCGTGGTTTGATTAAAATTGAAGCACTAATCAGGGATAATGTGAAAATTGGACAACTAAAAGGCAGAGATGTTGCTCACTTTTCTTTAGTCGTGGCTATTAGTCTGAAGCAGCACTAGGATAAGGCAAAGTCACATGCTTGTATTTTGCTGCGTTGTCAGCTTCTCCGTAGGGAAGGAAACTGCTGCTTGCCCCGACAGTCACTAAATGACATCACCTGATTTGTACAAAGAGACATGTTGCTGTATTAGATGCTGCAGGAGTGAGTAGTAGCATTGTGGAAAGGAAAGTAAAACGCCTTAGGTATGTGTAGAGCTATAAATAAATGTTTCTGTTTTTCAGGTGTGGCTCTTTTGATTGGCTCAAATAATTTCCTCCTTTATCGGCTTAGGGCATGCAGTGTGACTCAGAAGAGGTTCAGCTGTAGTACTTTTTTATGAATATGTTGAATAAAGTTTCACCCACAATCGCTCCAAAGGGATTAGCGGGGCTGACACGCGTTTAGCCGTCAGAGGTGAGGGGCTGATGCGGCAATATTACTACCAAGTGAGGCGGAACGAATGCCGCAATATTTGCGTAAAGCCATGCCAGCATGGTGCGTTTATAGACATACCATTGCGGTAATATTACGCCGATTTGCCGGCATGGTGTGTCCTATAAAAGCAGCTATTGATTCATCAGGTAATTAAGTTTCCTTCTCTGACTGCAGGTAGTAGTACTGGAAGAAGAGTACTGCTGTGCAAGGACTGAGCTGCCTATGGACCATGTTCCACCTCTCAGCACGGCTCGACTCTATAGTTTAACTCTATAGTTCAGTTCTTTATTTCAGCTCTATTGTTCAGCTCTATGGTTCATTTTTATGGTTCAGCTCTATAGTTCATTTCTTTATTTCAGCTCTATTGTTCAGCTCTATGGTTCATTTTTATGGTTCAGCTCTGTAGTTCAGTTCTTTGCGTCAGTGTTATAGATCAGCTCTATAGTTCAGTTCTTTATTTCAGCTCTATTGTTCAGCTCTATGGTTCATTTGTATGGTTCAGCTCTGTAGTTTCAGCTCTATGGTTCTGTGTTATAGTTCAGCTCTATGGTTTAACTCTATGCACTACAAAGAGGGCGACAACCTGGTTCCTGTTGCTGGTGGAAAAGCCTTGGAACTGGGACAAACTGTGTGAAGTTGCACTAAGTATGGGTGAAAAAGGCCCATTTGGGTTAATCTGGGGGCCAACAGAATAATTTGATCCTTTTAATGAAAAGTAAGAACAAAATGTAGTCACTAGTGTTGCTAAAAGTGTCCAGTGACAGTAGAAACTTTGTTAAACTTGTTACTATTAGCTTTGGAACAAAAAGAGATGAGGGGCAGTGTCAAAATTCAAAAATAATTTAAAATAAAATGTGGTCTAAATGCATTATGGTTTCTGCATTTTTCAAAAACTTCATGAGTATTAAGAAATCCATCAACACTGAGCCGTTTGTGTTAGTTAGAAAGTGGAGAATTTCCCTGGTGCAGATCTGGCTCTCAAACTGAACAGATGTCTCAGATTTTTGTTCTGTCCATTTTTTCCCCCATTTCCAAGGTAATTAACTAGTGGAAATGATTTACCCTTGAATGGTTGTCAGATCAATTTCTCATTGGAGGTCTTTGTAAACCTGCTGTGGCACACGCAGCCTGTCAGATCCCAGCCACTGCGCACGTTAGGTCCCACTCGAGTGATTTTGGACTCTAACTCAGTTCTGTGAGCTTTTAAACAAAGACTGGACTCCATTAAGTCTGAAGTGATATTTTACAGATGCCAGGGGAAAACATTGCTACAAAATCTGCTGCAATTGTATGGTCTGTTTCATCTTTTAAGGGTTGCCTTAAAATTGGTTTTCAGCATTAAACTGCAGGCACAATTAAGCCATGACTGATAAAAACATTTTAACAACCACTGTAATCGAAAAAGAAGAAAGAAGGAATAGGCCCAGGAAACACTAAGGGGCATGGAAGAGAACAAAAACAGAAACTCATGACCCCATGCTATCCAAATTTAATACGGGTAAGTGCTAGGTAAATGAGTCTGACATTAGACAAATCAGTTGCATCACTTTTTTTCATTTTGATTCAATTCAGACTATTTATATAGCGCTCATTCAGAACAGGGGTCATCTCAAGTCAAAGACAGCCAAGTCCAAGTCGAGTCCAAAGTCAATGATGTGGAAATCCAAGTCAAATCCAAGTTCTTAACTTTGAATTTTCAAGTCATAATCAAGTCATCTGTCCAACTTAAATTTCATGAATATGATAATAAATACATTCCAGAAATAAAGCTTCTTAAAGCTTAATTTATTTGCTCAAACAAGCAGAAAGTGCAACTGAAACTGATTATAAACAAGGTGCTGCTGCATTTAGCAGAACAAGATCCCACCCAGAACCAATAATGACTTATGAATTTTGTCCGTGTCTCGCCACTTTTGTGCTAAAATATCAAATATGCTCAAGTCATCATCAAGTCAACAGATAGAAGTTGATTCAAGTTGCAAGTCATTGGCGTTCAAGTCTGAATAAAGTCGTAAGTCTTTATAGATTTTATCAAGTCAAGTCAGAAGTCATTAAAATAATGACACGAGTTTGACTCGAGTCCACACCTCTGCAAAGTCGTCGTCGTCTTCTTCCTCCGCTTATCCGGGTCCGGGTCGCAGGGGCAGCATCCCAACTAGGGAGCTCCAGACCGTCCTCTCCCCGGCCTTCTCCACCAGCTCCTCCGGCAGCATCCCAAGGCGTTCCCGGACCAGATTGGAGATGTAACCTCTCCAACGTGTCCTGGGTCGACCCGGGGGCCTCCTGCCGGCAGGACATGCCCGAAACACCTCCCCGGGGAGGCATGCTGACCACATGCCCAAACCACCTCAACTGGCTCCTTTTGATCCGGAGGAGCAGCGGTTCTACTCCGAGTCCCTCCCAAATGTCCGAGCTCCTCACCCTATCTCTAAGGCTGAGCCCGGCCACCCTACGGAGGAAACTCATTTCGGCCGCTTGTATCAGCGATCTCGTTCTTTCGGTCATTATCCAAAGCTCATGACCATAGGTGAGGATTTGGACGTAGATCGACCGGTAAATCGAGAGGCTGGCTTTCTGGCTGAGCTCCCTCTTCACCACGACAGATCGGTTCAGCGTCCGCATCACTGCACATGCTGAGAAGCCTGTTCTATGAGTTTCAGTCCGTCTTATCCAGGGACTCCCTGGACTGTGGACTCACAAACCTGCATACGGTTCGCATTCCAACGAACCCGAATGCCCCTCCTACTTTTGTACGTCAGTACAAGATTCCCCTCGCTGCTTATGAGTCGATCCAAGAGATCCTCGATCAGCTGAAGGAGAAAAACATCATCAGAGAGTGTAACTCCACTTACAACTCTCCCATCTGGCCGGTTCTGAAACCGACTGGGAAATGGCGTCTCACCATAGACTATCGTGCACTGAACAAACAAGTACCTCTCTCCAGGTGGCCTATGATCCATTTAGATCAGGAGCTAGCCAGAGTCAGAGATGCTCGTTTCTTCTCTACGGTTGACGTAGCCAACGGCTTCTGGACCATGAAGGTTGAGCCGGCGGACCAGTATAAACTGGCTTTCTCCTTTGGAAATCGCCAATATACTTGGAACCGCTGCCCCTTTGGCTACTCTAACTCACCTGCCGAGTTCAACATCTTCCTCCACAAAGCCATGTCAGATGCTGCTTCCAGAGGGAACCTCATATATGTCGATGACATCTTGATGAGGAGTCGAACCTTCGAGGAGCTTCTGGCCGAACTCCGTCACGTGCTGCAACAGCTCGCTGACGCCGGAGCTAAATTGGCGATTCTCAAGGGACAGTGGTGTCGAACCAAAGTGGAGTATGTTGGACTGCTGGTTGGCCCTAATGGAGTCGAGCCCCAAGCGGGACGCATTAGAGCCATTCAGGACATCAAAGCCCCAGCTAATCTGACTGAACTCAGGAGCTTCCTCGGAGTCTGCAACTACTCCAGGCAGTTCATTGAGGAGTACGCTGAAACAGCGAGGCCCCTCACTGAGCTGCTTCGGAACGACACACCTTTCGTGTGGGACAGACCCCAAGAACTCTCCTTCCAGTTCCTAAAACAGAAGTTGGCGTCCGCACCCTGTCTGGCTTACCCAGACAAGGATAAAGAGTTCTACATAGAGGCTACTTTCTCCTCTCACTGCCTGAGCGCTGCTTTGAAGCAGAAACACGATCAGGACATGAGAGTTGTGGCATACGCCAGCAAGCCTCTGAGCAAGGTGGAACTCCAGTTCTCGGACTGTGAGAGAGCCCTCCTCTCTACAGTCTGGGCTGTCGAACACTTTCGTAGTTACATCGGTGGACAGAAAGTGATCATTGAAACGTGTCATCAGCCTGTCACCTTCCTAAACAGCCAGCGTCTGCGTGAAGGAAGAGTGTCAAACAGCCGCATTGCGATGTGGATGATGGTGCTCCAAGGATACAACATTGAGGTCAAGTATGGTCAGAACACCAAGCTAGCGCTAGGACAAGGGCTAGCAGGCTGCCAGCACTGTGACTCTGACTCCGTCATGGCCCCCCTGGACACACCTGCCGCAGTCTACCCAACCGCATCCAATCATCGCTACTTTGATGAGAATGTTTGCCAAGGGCTTCCGAAAGTTTACACTGACGGATGCGCCTACCTTCACGAAGGCCAGCTCCGTGCCGGGGTTGGAGTCGTTTGGGTGGACTGTGACACTAAGCAACCAAATCACTACCAATTGGGCCAAAAGTCTAGTCAGTACGCCGAAATTGCTGCAGTGTTGATAACCCTCCAGCAGGCGGCAGCCTTGGACATCACTCAAATCGTCCTTTGCTCAGATTCAAACTACGCTAGACACAGCTTCATATCTCACTTCCCCATGTGGAAGGAGAACAACATGAAAAACGCCAGGAACAGAGACGTGAAACACTCTGAGTTATTCCTAGCGTGTGATCTGCTCACCACTGAGAAAGGCATAATGGTCTACTGGAAAAAGGTCAAAGGTCACTCCAGGACCATAGGTCCGGAGAAAGATGGTAATGACGAAGCTGACCGCCTTGCTAAGCTCGGTGCTGACCAGGGAACCTGCTGGGAATTCAAAGACGAGTGGCTTCCTCCCAAGGCCGTTCACGAGGTCTGTGCGATTACTCGTCGCCATGCTAAACAGGCAGACGAACCTCAGAACATTGGGGTACCCGTGTTTCTAGGCAGACAACCTCATGATGCGGACCTAGTCACCATGCAGGAACAAGATCCTGACCTGAAGCTCATCCGCGAGCTTCTCCAAAAGGGACCGATGCCTGAACAACCGTCACCACCTACTGGCGCAAGTCGAGATTTGGTAACCCTGCATCGTCAACTCACGCACCTGAAACTACAAAACGATTTGTTAGTTTACATGCGTGACGATCACAGCCCGCCGCGCTGGGTCGTTCCACTCGACCACAGAGGAGTAATGCTTGCCTACGCCCACGACACTCCGGTTGGAGGTCACCGCGGAGCAAAAGCTACGCTCGCGTCACTGACAGAAGTAGCATATTGGCCGTCGATGTCCAAGGACGTACACAGCTATGTCCAAGGCTGCCTCGTCTGTGCCCAGTTTCAACCCTCCCAGCCGCTTGCTAGAGCACCACTGCAACGCAGGGGAATAACCTTCCCTTGGTCCCACCTGCAGATCGACTGGGTTGGACCGGTTCCCAAATCGGCAAGAGGAAACAAATATATGCTAACTCTAACTTGCAGTTTCACAAAGTGGGTTGAGTGCCTTCCAGCGCCAAACGATACAGCCGTCACAACCGCTGTACTGCTGATTAACCACGTTTTCAGTCGATGGGGACTTCCACTCTGCATTGACTCTGACCGGGGAACTCATTTCACATCCAGTGTAATGACGTCCCTGTTTGAACTTCTGGGAGTGGAAGTGAGATTCCACCTCCCCTATCACCCACAGTCATCCGGACAGGTCGAACGGATGAACCGCACGGTCGTCTCTATGCTCAAAAAGTACGTCTGCTCCACTGGGAAGGACTGGGATGTCAAGCTCCCTCTGGTCCTGATGGCCATACGGTCCACTCCCCAGCGATCCACAGGGGTTACGCCCTTTGAGATGATGACCGGCAGACTGATGACTCTACCACTGCACCTCCTGTATCACCCAGAGGATGTCAGTGTTGCCACTGCCTATACCGCTCATCAGTATGTGGCAGACTTGAAAACACACCTCAGAGCTACGTTCGCGCACGCTCAGAAGAAACTGGAGACCAACGTAGAAGGCGCTAAAGCCTACTACGACCAACAGACAACCCGCCGCGAATACGAGGTGGGTGACAAAGTATTCTACTTTCGGTTCGCCCAACCGGCACGCAAAGCTAAGAAGTTCCTGCCCTGCTGGTCAGGACCATTTGAGATCGTGGAAAACTCTCTCCAGTTGCATACAGGTTACGCATCACCAAAGCGAGACAGGAGCCTGTCTACAAATGGGTGCATGCAAACCAAATCAAACCCTACGTCAAACCATCCCCGCGGGTACAGAGACCAGACTCCCCGCAGGAGGTAGACGTAGTTGCTACATAGTTCTATGCATGGAAATGGAAAAGGGGGGGAAGTGCACGTTTAACCCACTAACATGTACTAACCGACAAAGAACCAAGCCCCCCCCGCCGTCATTTTCACTAACCAAGAGAAACTCCTCCTAGAACGCTAACAGGAAGTAATTACTAAAACCTTACAGGGTACTCTTGTAACTGTCAACCTACATTCTGCTCTGATTAATGAATCTCTACGTGCAATCAAGACTTTGTCTGAAACCATACATCAGGATATTGTGTACACATGAGTGGTGAGAGATTTGATGCAGGACCTGCTCAGGGAAGTAAGTTCCACGCTGGACAGCTTGGTTGAAAGTCGTATTTCCCCGTACTTGGTACCACTGGACCTGCTCAAAGTTAGCTTGACAGCTGCTACCCCTCTACTGTGCACCTTTCACAAATCCACCTAGCGTACAGCCTAGGTAGTGCAATTCCCATTCACGTTGATGCAGAAAATTAGAACTCTGTTTCCTGTTAAACGTCCCATAATTGTGACACCTCACATCTATAGGTTTAGGTCGATGCTGAACATTGGTATTTGAAAGGACGGTAGGCATTTCCACTTTGAACTAGAAACCTGACACTCCATCACCTCAACCTCGAACAGCATGACTCAGAGATTGAGATCATGGACGTTTTCCAGGGTTATAACTTTGCCTTCGATTTAGAAATTGACCAACAATTACTGATTGAAGGAACCAAATTTGTTAAGTTCACACAAACCCCGCGTGAACTTACTTTGACGCCCAAGACGCTACATTGACACAGATTATACCACCTTAATCTGCACATTGGTCGCCCTGGGGATGGGATGGCTCATCACGGTCGTGATTGCTTATTCCGCCTACAGGCGTGTTAAGAAACTCCAAGATAAGATGCACTTGCTCACCTACGGTGTGCCTCGTGACCGCGTTCGGGTAGACTCCAAGCGCGAATGTACCACACCTGTCTAAAGGGGGTGAGCAACATTTTCTTTGTTATTCTGTAACCCTAAGAGTAGTTCTCACTTTAGTCTACCTCACATTTTTTATCTGAGTGTTGCATTATGTCACATTCTTTATAAGCTACACACTGAATGTATGACCTAAGAATGTATTTTATGAGACCTCAAGGTTGCTATGAATTTTCTTGGATGTTATATGTTTTTTTTTTGGGTTTTCTGTATTTTTGTTTCTTACTTGGTCACATATTGACTAGTGGTTATGTGCCGGCCCAGCTCAGTCTGTCAATGACTCTGTCTGACACACCAGCACATTGTAGTACCTCTTAGTTTTATGGTCCTTGTTTTAACCAAAGACTGTCCTGATCCACCCTTTGGACCAAAAAGGGGGGAATCTTGGGACCACATAGGTCAATGCGCGTTTGCGAACTATGGACCTCGTACATCACCGCGTGCTCCATAAACTGAACTGTATGGCCGGCGGTGAGATGCCTTTGTGTCCACTCGTGGAGTTAACCGCCCACCGACCTTCCTCCTTCTACACTACTACCTCTCGCATGGACGACATCATCATTGCGTACCACCTGCGTGAGTGGCTTCTTCTCGTTATGCGCGTTGGGGACTATCCCGTTTCCTATCCTCTTTGTGCCTGACAAAGACAAAGACCAAAGGCGCCAGGATCCAAGACAAAGACCAAAGACAAAGGCGTCCAAGGAGACCAACGTCCTAAGGGACAGACCCACCTGTGCTTCCGACAATCAAGTCGACCTACGTTCATGAGGAACAAACCCATCTGTGCTTCCGACGATCGAGCTTTGGGCGCGATCCCCGAAACCAAAAGGGGGAATGTTGAGGGTCTGACCTCATGAGGAAATTACTATGCAGTGATTTTCTCCAAAATGACTGTGCTTAAATTGCTCTGAAAAGCAAATAACCACATCAGCGCCAAGAAACTTCATTTCCCATGATGCTTTGCACACGGAAGCATTGGGATGATGTCACCGCCTAGTACCAGAAACATGTTCTGCGCATGTGTGGGAAGCCGTGGAGCTTTTCCCGCGAACTAAGACCATAAATCTTCAGCAGAGACAAAGAAACCTTGTTCTTTTGCCCAGGATACCTGGTGGTAAGGACACGCTTGTCAACGCTCCGACAACTTGAGCACGCGGAAGCTCTAAGTGCCAAGTTGAGCCACGCAACCGCTGGAAACTACACTCAACTCCATCGGGACCTGACTGGGAACGAGCGGAGCTCCATTCAGCTCTCAGAGACGCTCCGTGGAGAAACACTCGTGGAGCCAAACAACGGAGAAAGCATTAAACCGACGGATGACGCTGAAAACTGCGGAGAAAACGGAGAACCGTCAAATCATAACAGCGGGGACGCCTTGCTGCTTTGGTGATCAGAAAACTCATTTTTTTCTCTCTCCTTTTCTTCTCCCGTTTCCTCTATAGTCCAGAATAAGCAATAAAACCGCGCTATTGCTTAAAAAGTAGCTTCGTGTTTTCCTCTTTCGCTCCCAATTCGTCCTTCGGGTCATTTTGAAAGAATAAACTGCTTATTGATCATCCCTAATATCTTTAGTCGTCAGCTCTGGCCAGGCTGCCGACTCCTTTTAGATTAAATAATTTACAAGTGACCCTTTTGTTGTTTGTTAACTTTTGAAGTGTTTGAGTTAAGTTTTACTGTGATTCTAAGCCACTAAGTGTTCGGGAAAGTAGAAAACTTTACACATCCAGGTCTCCTGTTGAATGCGAGGGGAGGGGCAGAGCCCCACACACACTCACAGCTCACTTTCCCCCACCTACTCTGGGGAAACAAAGACCCATTCATCTCTCACACACACACACACACACACACACACACTCACTCACACACACCACACAAACACCTTGAACATTATTTTGAATATACATCCTTTTATTATATCACATGGTTATTATTCATTTATGCCACTGTTTATTCATTTGACAAATTGTTAATTAAACGTTATAAAATTCAGATTTTCGTCTCCAGTAGCTTTGTTGTGTCGAAGAGAAGTCTCTGCTCCAAGGATTCTACGAACTTCAAGAAAGACTGATAAGAGTTTTGGATTCAATTTTTCCCCGGTAAAAGGGGAATGGTGCCCCGTATATCTAAGAATATCTTAATTAATTAATAAATCAGTAAATATTCCCATATTTACAGAATTTATTGAAGAATCCAAAAGTAAGTTGAAGCTTACTAATTGTTCGCTCCTAATAACCCCAACATTTAATTGGTGAGCCCGCGTGAGGCTTGGATACACAGAGATTTCTATCCGGCACAAACAAACAAATAAATCCAAAGAGCTTGAATTAAAAATAATCCGTTGTTCAGCCTTGAACCAGCAACAGAGTGGTGCTGATTTCGCTGAGCAGGAAGCTGCATCGAACTCTCACCAGTAACTCAGTGCTTCTTTAAAGGTGCAACGTGTAAATTAATTCTGGTTGACCTTTTAGGTTAAAAATTCAGTTTTTCCTTAAAGGTGCAACGTGTAATTAATTCTGGCTAACCTTTTAGGTTAAAATTCAGCTTTTCCTTAAAGGTGCAACGTGTAAATTAATTCTGGTTGACCTTTTAGGTTAAAAATTCAGTTTTTCCTTAAAGGTGCAACGTGTAATTAATTCTGGCTAACCTTTTAGGTTAAAATTCAGCTTTTCCTTAAAGGTGCAACGTGTAATTAATTCTGGCTAACCTTTTAGGTTAAAATTCAGTTTTTCCTTAAAGGTGCAACGTGTAATTAATTCTGGCTAACCTTTTAGGTTAAAATTCAGTTCCTCATTAAAGGTGCAGCGTGTAAGTAATTCTGACTAACCCTTTTAGGCTAAAATTAACTGCTAATTTAGCAACTTTAACTCACAGTGGCTATTATAACTAACTGAAACCTTCACTCAAAGACTGATAACACCTTGTTTGCTAATATTCTGAAGGAATAACTAGCATATTTAACACTGCAAGTGTTGTAAGACATTGCTACGGCAACGCACCAGCTTTTGCTAAAATACTGAAAGGAATAGTATTTTAGGCGTTAGTCACGGCATTCCGTGCAATCTTAAAACGCTAAAACCTGTGCGCACAAAGGTTAATTTAGTGTTTTTCTGCTACAAAGCTAGCAGTTGCTGCCCAAAAGGTGCAGCTTGAGCTATCTGCAGAAGCTCTACTAGGCTATTTTGGTTCGGTTGTTAAAAATGGAGGGACAGAGTAGTGAACTGACCAACTCCCAGCAACCAGGTGGCGCTGCGGCCCACAAATGTGAACCTGGCCTACTTTCTGGACAAATATTGTCCAAACTGGTCGCGGTTGCTCGAGAACCCGACTACCCTTCTAGGGATTTCACTGAAGAACAGCGTAGCGACGAGCTAGAAGCTGTAATCGATCAAATAGAAAACCCGGATGGTACAAAACCAATCCAGGTTCACTTAGCTAAGTTAGCCTTGATCCTCTATCAGAGAGAACTCCAACATGATCGAGAGATCATGAAGCTCCAGAGCATGCTAGCTGAAAGGCAGCAAAATGGAAGGCAGAAGGATGACGAGGAGGAAGACAGCACCGATTCTGGGGAAGATGGGGAGAAGACCCCGCCCCCTTCTGCTGATGACAACAGACAGTGGGAAGGGGGGGAACACCGTGACTCTGAGGCTGAGCCAGAGTGCTCTCCCACGCCGGTACGAAAGCAAGCCGGCAAAGCCAACCAGGGTCCACCCAGGACGATCGCCAAAGACCAATTGGTTTCCTCCACCCAAGGTAGCGAGGGACCGCCGTCCCGCCGTAAAGGTAGGCTACCTCCTGATACGTCTCCATACGATAATCAACAGTATGTGGTGTGGGACTCTCTGGACGGACGCACGCCGCAGGGGAGAGATGAAGCTTATCTGTCCCAACCTTCGGCCCCGTTCCCTACACACACTATAGGGCATTCAGGACCATCTAGGGGCCGAGGGCAGTTCGCCCTCGAACCCCAGGTTGGACCACCACCCTCATCTTCACGGCCTTCTCAATCAGTGAGAAGTCGACCAGCTGAGCGGCACCTCTATTTAGACCGCTCCCCCAGTCCACGAAGGGTGCAAGGTGCCGATTGGGGTTATGCACCTCAACCATCCACCCATCCTAGCTACTCCGGTATTCGGCATGCCGATAACCAGCTGCAGCACAAAGCATCCTACGCTAGTCCGTACCCGGACAGAGCGTATTACGCAGAAGCCCCAGTTGAAAGACGCAGGCTGCACTATGCAGACGTGCCCCGGGAGGAGGACCTCCCAGGACACCCACGTGACGTGCCAGCAGCCCGCCACAGCATGCCGAACCCCGATTTGGGCCCCAGGAGTCAACATTGGGAGCCCAGAGCACACCAGCGATATCCAGCACCCTCTGAGACAGACCGTGGGTCAGAGTCAGAGGATGATGCGCCGTACCGTGAGTCAGGGCTCCGTGTACGTCAAATTGAATCGCTAGCTAAAGACATAGAACGCTTTGATCCTAACAACAATGAATCCAATGTCGACGATTATCTCAGGGAGATAGAACGTTGTCTGCTTGATCTTCCAGCACCCTCTTCAAGGGAAAAGCTCAAGCTAATTTGGAAAACCACATCTAGAACGGTGCATGGTTTCATGGAAACTCTACCACCTGACATTGGAGATCGGTACTCCTCGCTCTGCCGAGCGTTGAGAGATGAATACGCCACGTATGCAGACTCCGCGTCAGCTACAATGGGGGCCTTCTCCATCAAACACGGGAGAAACGAACCCCCCAGAGAGTATTATCGCCGACTCAAAAGTGCTTATTTCCAAGGTCGAAACGGCCCTGGGCTCGAGGAAGACCCTGCCTTCAGATCCCTGTTCATTCACAACCTGCACGAGTGTGTTCGATCCGAAGTCTCAATGTATTGTCGGATGAAAAAACTGACAACTCAGGAGATTAGGAGATACGCTCAACAGGCTTGGGAAGCCGGCGGAAAGCCCCAAAAGCCTGACGCACATCACCGCGTCATGCACCTAGCTCCCGACGCTGAGCCGCGTTTGGAGCTCGAAGGCACAGAAGCTCCACCCACTAAGCCAAAATCTGCTAAACCTAGACCTGTTAAACCGCGAGAGCAGTCCCAATCTCCTCAACAGGGGAAGGGAGGTGCTGATTGGCCGCCTAGGTCTGGACAATCAGACAGGAAGTGGCCCAACCAAAACCAACGGCAGGTAGGTTGGAACAGTGGAAGGTTTAAGGAGCGCCGCCAACAGGTAAGTCCCGAACGCAAGTCCGCAGGTGAGTACTTGACCAAAGCCGACCTCCAGGAGATGTTTCAGCAGTTCCTAGCTAAACAGAAGGAACAGCTGAGATCTGCAGGAGAGACCCCTGCACCAAAGTCTTCTTCTAAGAAGCCAGACCCAGAGCCAACGTCCGCATGACTAGGCGTGGCTCAACCTCCCAGCGTGGCCAGGACCTACCTGATCAGCTGGGGGAACACTACTGGTAGATCACAGGAGTCTCCTGAAATCTACCCCCCAGAGAAACCTGATACTAAATTTCTGAAGTTCCTTGGTGACTTAACAAACCATGATCATGCTCGCCGTTTGTACTGTAGCACCAACGTAGGTGGGTGCATACAGGTTGATGCTCTGCTGGATACCGGCTCAGAAATCACCCTGATGTGCTCCACACTGTTCCATCGCGTGTCTGACACCATGCGGTCGCTCGGGAAACCAGTCCAGGTAGAACCCTGTGACCTGAAAATCACCAGCTACACCCAGACCCGGGAGTGTATCACTCACCGGGCGTGGCTGGATATCACCTTCCAAGACATGACTCTGGTTCACCCGTTTTATGTCTGCCAGCTAGACACTGAACCATTTCTCGTTGGTCAGGACCTGCTTGAACGTCTAGCTCCCCTCATCGACTGCCAGAAGGGTCAACTGTGGGCCCAGGTGGACACACCTAAGCCCTGGAACCCAGATAGCAGCCGACCATCCTCCATTCTTGAAGTCAGCATAAGTGAGCCGCAAAACCCTTGTTCCAAGGTCATGCCCCTCCCTACAGCTCCCACAGACGATGTCCGCCTGCAAAGGCATGAAACCGCTCCTGGAACTCCGTTCCGCACACATTCATCTTTTCTCTGCTCGCTGAAGAACGTCAGCCTGCAGCCATAAGCACCACACATAGTTGGTGGTCTTACCATCAACTGCACCCACATCTCAGATGCTCGCCTTGCTCTTTGGTCTGAAAAGTCAGCCATCAGCCAGCAGACGTTTGAACACCTGCGTCAGAAGGACCCCCTTCTGGTCAGTGTGACACGTAGCCATCGGCTCTTGTCACCTACTTGGCCGCAGAGGCTCCTGAAAGCGCCAGAGGTCTGCTCTCTGACTATCCAACTTGGAGCAAGACAGCTCACACATACATTCAGCATCATACCACAGCTTGATCCACCTGCACTCATTGGAGCAGATCTGCTGGTTCGACTAGGTGCCCAGCTGGACACTTGCAATCAAGTCCTTTGGGCCCGGGCCACACCTTCCTCTGAGCCTCGCTCAGAAGGCCGTGAACACTTGCTGTCCGGACAGACCATTCCACAGGCCTGCCGTGCAGTGGTTGAGGCCAGCACGGTTCTGCCCCCACTGGTCAAAGGAGTGCCTGTTCGTCTGACTCTGATGAAGCATCAGAAGCTGCCAGGCACACAGGCCTTCTTCCAGCCATCACCACACTTCTTGGAGCTCAACTTAGCCGTCTGTGGCACGCCACTCTTGGAGCTGAACAATCGTTCTGCGTACTTGTTGGTCGAAAATCCGACCCAGAGTCCTATCCACATGCCGGCAGGAAAGCCCTTGGGCATGCTGATAGATAGCTCATTCCATGACTTCGAACTTTCAGTCCCCGTGATCGGACAACTTCCGTTGTTCTTGAACGACAGACAGGTTGGTGTAGACACATTCAGTACTTTCCCTTCACAAATGATTACCATCAAGCGACATGAAGCCCTTCCTGAGGAACCCATTTGCAGTGCAACCTTAGATACTGACAGCGGTCAGTGTCTAACGGTTTTTGCAATAAATACTCAACCCTCTGAGTCACCGGTTGAAAGCCCGGAACACCAGAGACCCTCCTCCTCTGAACCTTATGACGGCTTCGAGGCCGAAGTCAGCCAGCAGCTTGACAAAGCGGATGCGCTGGAGTCAGAGGAGCAGAGAGCAGAGCTTAGAAGCCTGTTCTATGAGTTTCAGTCCGTCTTATCCAGGGACTCCCTGGACTGTGGACTCACAAACCTGCATACGGTTCGCATTCCAACGAACCCGAATGCCCCTCCTACTTTTGTACGTCAGTACAAGATTCCCCTCGCTGCTTATGAGTCGATCCAAGAGATCCTCGATCAGCTGAAGGAGAAAAACATCATCAGAGAGTGTAACTCCACTTACAACTCTCCCATCTGGCCGGTTCTGAAACCGACTGGGAAATGGCGTCTCACCATAGACTATCGTGCACTGAACAAACAAGTACCTCTCTCCAGGTGGCCTATGATCCATTTAGATCAGGAGCTAGCCAGAGTCAGAGATGCTCGTTTCTTCTCTACGGTTGACGTAGCCAACGGCTTCTGGACCATGAAGGTTGAGCCGGCGGACCAGTATAAACTGGCTTTCTCCTTTGGAAATCGCCAATATACTTGGAACCGCTGCCCCTTTGGCTACTCTAACTCACCTGCCGAGTTCAACATCTTCCTCCACAAAGCCATGTCAGATGCTGCTTCCAGAGGGAACCTCATATATGTCGATGACATCTTGATGAGGAGTCGAACCTTCGAGGAGCTTCTGGCCGAACTCCGTCACGTGCTGCAACAGCTCGCTGACGCCGGAGCTAAATTGGCGATTCTCAAGGGACAGTGGTGTCGAACCAAAGTGGAGTATGTTGGACTGCTGGTTGGCCCTAATGGAGTCGAGCCCCAAGCGGGACGCATTAGAGCCATTCAGGACATCAAAGCCCCAGCTAATCTGACTGAACTCAGGAGCTTCCTCGGAGTCTGCAACTACTCCAGGCAGTTCATTGAGGAGTACGCTGAAACAGCGAGGCCCCTCACTGAGCTGCTTCGGAACGACACACCTTTCGTGTGGGACAGACCCCAAGAACTCTCCTTCCAGTTCCTAAAACAGAAGTTGGCGTCCGCACCCTGTCTGGCTTACCCAGACAAGGATAAAGAGTTCTACATAGAGGCTACTTTCTCCTCTCACTGCCTGAGCGCTGCTTTGAAGCAGAAACACGATCAGGACATGAGAGTTGTGGCATACGCCAGCAAGCCTCTGAGCAAGGTGGAACTCCAGTTCTCGGACTGTGAGAGAGCCCTCCTCTCTACAGTCTGGGCTGTCGAACACTTTCGTAGTTACATCGGTGGACAGAAAGTGATCATTGAAACGTGTCATCAGCCTGTCACCTTCCTAAACAGCCAGCGTCTGCGTGAAGGAAGAGTGTCAAACAGCCGCATTGCGATGTGGATGATGGTGCTCCAAGGATACAACATTGAGGTCAAGTATGGTCAGAACACCAAGCTAGCGCTAGGACAAGGGCTAGCAGGCTGCCAGCACTGTGACTCTGACTCCGTCATGGCCCCCCTGGACACACCTGCCGCAGTCTACCCAACCGCATCCAATCATCGCTACTTTGATGAGAATGTTTGCCAAGGGCTTCCGAAAGTTTACACTGACGGATGCGCCTACCTTCACGAAGGCCAGCTCCGTGCCGGGGTTGGAGTCGTTTGGGTGGACTGTGACACTAAGCAACCAAATCACTACCAATTGGGCCAAAAGTCTAGTCAGTACGCCGAAATTGCTGCAGTGTTGATAACCCTCCAGCAGGCGGCAGCCTTGGACATCACTCAAATCGTCCTTTGCTCAGATTCAAACTACGCTAGACACAGCTTCATATCTCACTTCCCCATGTGGAAGGAGAACAACATGAAAAACGCCAGGAACAGAGACGTGAAACACTCTGAGTTATTCCTAGCGTGTGATCTGCTCACCACTGAGAAAGGCATAATGGTCTACTGGAAAAAGGTCAAAGGTCACTCCAGGACCATAGGTCCGGAGAAAGATGGTAATGACGAAGCTGACCGCCTTGCTAAGCTCGGTGCTGACCAGGGAACCTGCTGGGAATTCAAAGACGAGTGGCTTCCTCCCAAGGCCGTTCACGAGGTCTGTGCGATTACTCGTCGCCATGCTAAACAGGCAGACGAACCTCAGAACATTGGGGTACCCGTGTTTCTAGGCAGACAACCTCATGATGCGGACCTAGTCACCATGCAGGAACAAGATCCTGACCTGAAGCTCATCCGCGAGCTTCTCCAAAAGGGACCGATGCCTGAACAACCGTCACCACCTACTGGCGCAAGTCGAGATTTGGTAACCCTGCATCGTCAACTCACGCACCTGAAACTACAAAACGATTTGTTAGTTTACATGCGTGACGATCACAGCCCGCCGCGCTGGGTCGTTCCACTCGACCACAGAGGAGTAATGCTTGCCTACGCCCACGACACTCCGGTTGGAGGTCACCGCGGAGCAAAAGCTACGCTCGCGTCACTGACAGAAGTAGCATATTGGCCGTCGATGTCCAAGGACGTACACAGCTATGTCCAAGGCTGCCTCGTCTGTGCCCAGTTTCAACCCTCCCAGCCGCTTGCTAGAGCACCACTGCAACGCAGGGGAATAACCTTCCCTTGGTCCCACCTGCAGATCGACTGGGTTGGACCGGTTCCCAAATCGGCAAGAGGAAACAAATATATGCTAACTCTAACTTGCAGTTTCACAAAGTGGGTTGAGTGCCTTCCAGCGCCAAACGATACAGCCGTCACAACCGCTGTACTGCTGATTAACCACGTTTTCAGTCGATGGGGACTTCCACTCTGCATTGACTCTGACCGGGGAACTCATTTCACATCCAGTGTAATGACGTCCCTGTTTGAACTTCTGGGAGTGGAAGTGAGATTCCACCTCCCCTATCACCCACAGTCATCCGGACAGGTCGAACGGATGAACCGCACGGTCGTCTCTATGCTCAAAAAGTACGTCTGCTCCACTGGGAAGGACTGGGATGTCAAGCTCCCTCTGGTCCTGATGGCCATACGGTCCACTCCCCAGCGATCCACAGGGGTTACGCCCTTTGAGATGATGACCGGCAGACTGATGACTCTACCACTGCACCTCCTGTATCACCCAGAGGATGTCAGTGTTGCCACTGCCTATACCGCTCATCAGTATGTGGCAGACTTGAAAACACACCTCAGAGCTACGTTCGCGCACGCTCAGAAGAAACTGGAGACCAACGTAGAAGGCGCTAAAGCCTACTACGACCAACAGACAACCCGCCGCGAATACGAGGTGGGTGACAAAGTATTCTACTTTCGGTTCGCCCAACCGGCACGCAAAGCTAAGAAGTTCCTGCCCTGCTGGTCAGGACCATTTGAGATCGTGGAAAACTCTCTCCAGTTGCATACAGGTTACGCATCACCAAAGCGAGACAGGAGCCTGTCTACAAATGGGTGCATGCAAACCAAATCAAACCCTACGTCAAACCATCCCCGCGGGTACAGAGACCAGACTCCCCGCAGGAGGTAGACGTAGTTGCTACATAGTTCTATGCATGGAAATGGAAAAGGGGGGGAAGTGCACGTTTAACCCACTAACATGTACTAACCGACAAAGAACCAAGCCCCCCCCGCCGTCATTTTCACTAACCAAGAGAAACTCCTCCTAGAACGCTAACAGGAAGTAATTACTAAAACCTTACAGGGTACTCTTGTAACTGTCAACCTACATTCTGCTCTGATTAATGAATCTCTACGTGCAATCAAGACTTTGTCTGAAACCATACATCAGGATATTGTGTACACATGAGTGGTGAGAGATTTGATGCAGGACCTGCTCAGGGAAGTAAGTTCCACGCTGGACAGCTTGGTTGAAAGTCGTATTTCCCCGTACTTGGTACCACTGGACCTGCTCAAAGTTAGCTTGACAGCTGTTACCCCTCTACTGTGCACCTTTCACAAATCCACCTAGCGTACAGCCTAGGTAGTGCAATTCCCATTCACGTTGATGCAGAAAATTAGAACTCTGTTTCCTGTTAAACGTCCCATAATTGTGACACCTCACATCTATAGGTTTAGGTCGATGCTGAACATTGGTATTTGAAAGGACGGTAGGCATTTCCACTTTGAACTAGAAACCTGACACTCCATCACCTCAACCTCGAACAGCATGACTCAGAGATTGAGATCATGGACGTTTTCCAGGGTTATAACTTTGCCTTCGATTTAGAAATTGACCAACAATTACTGATTGAAGGAACCAAATTTGTTAAGTTCACACAAACCCCGCGTGAACTTACTTTGACGCCCAAGACGCTACATTGACACAGATTATACCACCTTAATCTGCACATTGGTCGCCCTGGGGATGGGATGGCTCATCACGGTCGTGATTGCTTATTCCGCCTACAGGCGTGTTAAGAAACTCCAAGATAAGATGCACTTGCTCACCTACGGTGTGCCTCGTGACCGCGTTCGGGTAGACTCCAAGCGCGAATGTACCACACCTGTCTAAAGGGGGTGAGCAACATTTTCTTTGTTATTCTGTAACCCTAAGAGTAGTTCTCACTTTAGTCTACCTCACATTTTTTATCTGAGTGTTGCATTATGTCACATTCTTTATAAGCTACACACTGAATGTATGACCTAAGAATGTATTTTATGAGACCTCAAGGTTGCTATGAATTTTCTTGGATGTTATATGTTTTTTTTTTGGGTTTTCTGTATTTTTGTTTCTTACTTGGTCACATATTGACTAGTGGTTATGTGCCGGCCCAGCTCAGTCTGTCAATGACTCTGTCTGACACACCAGCACATTGTAGTACCTCTTAGTTTTATGGTCCTTGTTTTAACCAAAGACTGTCCTGATCCACCCTTTGGACCAAAAAGGGGGGAATCTTGGGACCACATAGGTCAATGCGCGTTTGCGAACTATGGACCTCGTACATCACCGCGTGCTCCATAAACTGAACTGTATGGCCGGCGGTGAGATGCCTTTGTGTCCACTCGTGGAGTTAACCGCCCACCGACCTTCCTCCTTCTACACTACTACCTCTCGCATGGACGACATCATCATTGCGTACCACCTGCGTGAGTGGCTTCTTCTCGTTATGCGCGTTGGGGACTATCCCGTTTCCTATCCTCTTTGTGCCTGACAAAGACAAAGACCAAAGGCGCCAGGATCCAAGACAAAGACCAAAGACAAAGGCGTCCAAGGAGACCAACGTCCTAAGGGACAGACCCACCTGTGCTTCCGACAATCAAGTCGACCTACGTTCATGAGGAACAAACCCATCTGTGCTTCCGACGATCGAGCTTTGGGCGCGATCCCCGAAACCAAAAGGGGGAATGTTGAGGGTCTGACCTCATGAGGAAATTACTATGCAGTGATTTTCTCCAAAATGACTGTGCTTAAATTGCTCTGAAAAGCAAATAACCACATCAGCGCCAAGAAACTTCATTTCCCATGATGCTTTGCACACGGAAGCATTGGGATGATGTCACCGCCTAGTACCAGAAACATGTTCTGCGCATGTGTGGGAAGCCGTGGAGCTTTTCCCGCGAACTAAGACCATAAATCTTCAGCAGAGACAAAGAAACCTTGTTCTTTTGCCCAGGATACCTGGTGGTAAGGACACGCTTGTCAACGCTCCGACAACTTGAGCACGCGGAAGCTCTAAGTGCCAAGTTGAGCCACGCAACCGCTGGAAACTACACTCAACTCCATCGGGACCTGACTGGGAACGAGCGGAGCTCCATTCAGCTCTCAGAGACGCTCCGTGGAGAAACACTCGTGGAGCCAAACAACGGAGAAAGCATTAAACCGACGGATGACGCTGAAAACTGCGGAGAAAACGGAGAACCGTCAAATCATAACAGCGGGGACGCCTTGCTGCTTTGGTGATCAGAAAACTCATTTTTTTCTCTCTCCTTTTCTTCTCCCGTTTCCTCTATAGTCCAGAATAAGCAATAAAACCGCGCTATTGCTTAAAAAGTAGCTTCGTGTTTTCCTCTTTCGCTCCCAATTCGTCCTTCGGGTCATTTTGAAAGAATAAACTGCTTATTGATCATCCCTAATATCTTTAGTCGTCAGCTCTGGCCAGGCTGCCGACTCCTTTTAGATTAAATAATTTACAAGTGACCCTTTTGTTGTTTGTTAACTTTTGAAGTGTTTGAGTTAAGTTTTACTGTGATTCTAAGCCACTAAGTGTTCGGGAAAGTAGAAAACTTTACACATCCAGGTCTCCTGTTGAATGCGAGGGGAGGGGCAGAGCCCCACACACACTCACAGCTCACTTTCCCCCACCTACTCTGGGGAAACAAAGACCCATTCATCTCTCACACACACACACACACACACACACACACACTCACTCACACACACCACACAAACACCTTGAACATTATTTTGAATATACATCCTTTTATTATATCACATGGTTATTATTCATTTATGCCACTGTTTATTCATTTGACAAATTGTTAATTAAACGTTATAAAATTCAGATTTTCGTCTCCAGTAGCTTTGTTGTGTCGAAGAGAAGTCTCTGCTCCAAGGATTCTACGAACTTCAAGAAAGACTGATAAGAGTTTTGGATTCAATTTTTCCCCGGTAAAAGGGGAATGGTGCCCCGTATATCTAAGAATATCTTAATTAATTAATAAATCAGTAAATATTCCCATATTTACAGAATTTATTGAAGAATCCAAAAGTAAGTTGAAGCTTACTAATTGTTCGCTCCTAATAACCCCAACATAGCCTAAAGATGATTCGAACGGGGATTGACCAGTAGCAGAGGAAATATGGGCGTTGTGAGCGTACTCAATCCAGGGGAGTTGGGTGCTCCAGCTAGTTGGGTTTGAGGAGCCCATGCAACGAAGCATGGCCTCCAACTCCTGGTTGAGTCGCTCACATTGGCCGTTGGTTTGGGGGTGATATCCGGAACTCAGGGAGACGTTGGCTCCTAGAGAGGTAGCAAATTCCTTACAAACCTTGGAAAGGAATTGGGGGCCACGGTCTGAAAGGATTTCTGTTGGGATGCCATGAAGGCGGAAAACATGTTTTATGAGTAGTTCAGCGGTAATGGCGGAGGAAGGAAGAGACTTTAAGGGGACGAAATGGCAGGCTTTAGAAAATCTATCGATGATGGATAGAATGACTGAAAACCCCTTAGAGGGAGGTAGACCGGTGACAAAATCCAAGACTATATGGGACCATGGGCGAGAGGGAATTGGCAGAGGCTTAAGTAATCCAGAGGGAGGTTGGTTAGTTCCTTTATTGCGGGCACAAACCTGACAGGCGCTGATGTATTCTTTTATGTCTTTGAACATGGAGGGCCGCCAGAAAGACTGACGGACCAGAGCGAGGTTGCGGCCAACTCCGGGATGTGCTGAGAACCTGGCCGTATGTGCCCAGTGGATGACTGACCCTCGGACCTGTTGTGGAACATGGAGTTTTTGGGGAGGACCGTTACCTGGGTCAGGGTCAGTTCGTTGTGCCTCTATTACCTTTTGTGAGATATCCCAAGTGATGGATGCCAGAACACAAGACGGAGGAAGAATGGTAGCGGGTTCTTGGTCCTCATCTGTGGAGTACTGGCGGGACAGGGCATCTAGTTTCACATTTTTGGTTCCGGGTCTGAAAGAGATGGCGAAGTTGAATCGAGTGAAAAACAGAGACCAACGGGATTGTCTGGGGTTAAGTCTTTTAGCTTCCTTCAGATAGGCGAGGTTCTTGTGGTCTGTCCAAATTATGATGGGGTGCTCAGCTCCCTCCAGCCAATGGCGCCATTCCTCCAGTGTGAGTTTAACTGCCAGCAACTCCCGGGTCACCCACATCATAATTTTGTTCAGCAGGCGAGAGTTTCTTGGAGAAAAAGGCACAGGGGTGAAGCAGGTCATTGGAGGGAGATCTCTGGGAGAGAACAGCCCCCACCCCGGAGCCTGAGGCGTCCACTTCAACGGTGAATTGAAGAGAGGGATCAGGACGGGACAGGATCGGGGATTGTGAGAAACGAGATTTTAAATCCAGAAATGCGGTGTCTGCCTCAGGGGTCCATACAAAAGTTCTCTTAGTGGATGTTAATTTAGTGAGAGGTGATGCTACCTGGCTGTAATTGCGGATGAATCTTCTGTAAAAGTTGGCAAAACCTAAGAATCGTTGCAACTGTTTACATGTGGTGGGAATGGGCCAATCACGAACTGCTTCAACCTTCTCAGGATCAGTCTTCAACCGCCCGCTCTCCAAGACGAATCCAAGAAACTTCACAGATGAGGCGTGGAATTCGCATTTCTCGGCTTTGACAAAGAGGCGGTTTTCCAAAAGACATTGCAGTACAGCACGGACGTGATGGCGGTGTTCTGAGAGGGAGTTGGAGAATATCAGGATATCATCGAGGTAGACCGTAACGAAGTTATCTATGTAATCATGGAGAACAGAGTTGACTAGAGACTGGAAGACAGCAGGGGCGTTGGTGAGGCCAAAAGGCATTACAAGGTATTCATAATGGCCCAAGGGGGTCTTGAACGCCGTCTTCCACTCGTCACCCTCTCGGATACGGACCAGGTGGTAGGCATTGCGGAGATCTAGTTTTGTGAAAATGGTGGCTTTCTGGACAGGATCAAAAGTGGATGATAACAGAGGCAGAGGATATTTGTTCTTTATTGTGATTTGGTTAAGCCCTCTATAATCAATACAGGGGCGCAGGGAACCATCCTTCTTTGCAACAAAGAAAAATCCTGCTCCAAGAGGAGATGTAGATGGGCGAATTATACCGGCGGCTAGTGATTCTGATATGTAAGTGGCCATGCATTCTCGTTCGGGCTTAGGCAAACTGTATAATCTACTGGAAGGTAATGTAGCACCTTGTAGGAGATCAATACAGCAGTCGTATGGACGATGAGGTGGCAGAGAGGAGGCTCGGTCTTTACAGAACACAGCTTGTAAGTCGTGATATTCAGATGGAACCAGAGACAGATCGGGAGGAGTAGGTGTACTGGAATCTGGAACTGGGACAGAGAGGTTAGCAGACAGGAGGCAGTGAGATAAGCAATATGGGCTCCAGGATGAAATTTGACTTGTCTTCCAATCTATGTGAGGATTGTGGGTGACTAACCAGTCATGACCCAAAACAACCAGAGTTTGGGGCGAAGGGAACACAAAAAAGGTTGTAGATTCATGATGGTTACCGGAGATTAACAACTTTACTGGCGCGGTCTGGTGGGTGACGGTGGTTAGAGAATTACCATCCAGTGATGATGCCCTGATAGGAGTGGTGAGTGGGGTCGTCGGAATGTGGAGTCGGTCCACGATTGTTTGGTCCAGAAGGTTTCTCTCACAACCTGAATCCACCAAGGCCTTAGTAGGAAAGCAGTCCTGATTAAATGAGACAGAGCAGTTTAGTTCACAACGGGAGGACTTGTTATCCATATTTCCACCAACCAGTATTCCCGGAATTATTGGTGGGCTCTCCTTCTTTGGGCGGACCGGGCAACTAGCTAGGAAGTGACCAGGCTTTCCACAATAAAGGCAAAGCAGGGAGGAGAGTCGGTGTAGTCTTTCTTCTGGAGTTAGACTGGCCCGTCCTACCTGCATGGGCTCATCCTGAGGGACCAAAACATGAATGGGTTTTGGAGGAGATGTGGATTTGGTAAATTGGTTCGGCAACGCTGGTGGAAAACATGGCTGGACAAGTTTTGGGCGGTTCTTTTGCCTCTTCTCAATACGGACAGCCAAACTAATCAGGTCCTCCAAAGTTTCTGGCTCAGGACAAAAAGCTAGTTGATCCTGTAAATTATTATTGAGGGCTTGGGTGAAAGCTCCTTTAAGGGAGTCTGGATCCATTCGGGAGGTAGTAGCGAGGGTTCTAAAGTCTATGGCAAAATCTAGCACTGTTTGTTTACCTTGTTTCATAGTCCATAATGTCTTTGAGATCTCGGCGGGTGTTTCAGCATGGTCAAAAGTATTCCTAAATTCAGTGAGAAAATTGTGTAATGTGCCTTTAAGAAAGTCAGGATCACGACTTCGTGCCTCTGCCCATTGTAGGGCGCGACCGCGGAGCAGACCTACGATGTAGGAAATCTTTATTTGGTCACTGTTGTATGTTTCAGGGTACGTTCCGAAAGTTAGATCACATTGCAGGAGAAAACCTCGAACTTGACCGAATTCACCCCGGTAGGTGTCTGATGGAGAGGACTCCGGGACCCGGAAATGCAAACGGGGTGATTGAACGGTTTGAACCGGAAGCGCTTGAGCGGCTGACGGAGGAGCAGAAGGAACGGACACTGTTAGTTTATCATTTAACTGCTGGATTATAGATTCTAATTGAAACAGGTGTTGGTTTGTTTTGGACTGGTACCCGAGAAGGGACTGGATGGAATTTTCGTGTTTGGATAAAGTCGAGGCGAGAGCCGGCGGGAGAGATTCTGCGAGTGGGTCAGATTTAAGGCCGGATGATTCTGTCATGCTGGGCAGTAGCTTTGTGACCCACGACATGCAGAATCACACACTGAGACAAAGGTAAGTAAAAAGGGTTTATTTTTATGAACAATGGGGAGGTGGAGATGATGGTCTGAGTTCGGGTGGTTCCGGTAGAGTTGTAGAGCGGAGACAGGAGTGAGTATTTGCAGATTGAACATATGAGGAATATGAGTTAGTAGCTTACGGTTTCCTGGTTGTTGGTCAAGGCATAGAGGGGGAGACAAGTCATGGCTGGCTGAGCTGGTCGAGTGAGTGGCAGGTGTGGCTGGGAGCTGAGCACCAGAGTTCGGATTGTCCAGGTTGACAGGTGGGGGTAGGAGAGCAGGCGGTCAGGGGCGAGCGACAGGCTGGCAGGCAGGGTTGAAATCCGGTGAGTCTATTTTCAGATGATTGAGGTTTGGTTGGAGGAGGAGAAGCTCCTGAGGAGGTCGGAGGAAAACAGAACAGATAAGTTTAGGAGGGCGAGGTACACAAGAGACAAAATAAACTTCAAAACACTGGCAAGGTTCTGGCACGAGTTCTACCCAATGTTGAGTATCATCCGGCACTGATGAGTTGTCCCGACGCTCCTTAAATCCCCTGACCACTGATGAGCAGATAGGCAGCAGCTGCACTCCAGGCACACCCACCTGCACACAGAAAAAAAACTCAGCACAACACACAGTTAGACTCAGCACAAACCATGACACCACTGAGCACCCCTGCTTACAGCTAACATGCAAAGCTCTTGTCCATCACTTGAGAGATGGCTGGTTTCTATTCAACCAGGTTCTCTAGCAGACTTAACCAGGTTAGTGAAGGAGACAAAGCCCAGTGGATCACTGGAGGACATCCTCCCCCCACGTCTACTTCGGCAAGTCTTTATGTTTATTGCACCACTAATTCTGCACATAATCAATAGCAGTTTGACTTCTGGATTGGTTCCAACAGAGTTTAAAAAGCAGTTATTAACCTGCTTTTAAAGAAATCTGGGTTGGATGTTTCACTGCCAGCTAACTATAGGCTAATTTCTAAGCTCCCTTTTCTGAGTAAGGTGCTTGAAAATGTGTCTATATTCAGCTAATGGACTTTTAAACTGAATTTAGTATTTTAGACACCTTTCAATCAGGTTTTGTAGCTGCACAGTACTGAAACTGCACTAATAAAGGTTCTTAATTATATTTTCTTGGCAACAGATGGGGGCAATCCAGTATTACTGGTCCTGTTGGATCCCACAGCAGCCTTTGATATCATGGACCATCAAGTGCTGCTCAATCATCTAGAGCATTATGTATGGATTTCTGGTCTGGCCTTGAGCTGGCTCAGATGATGTATCCAGGACAGGATGGTCTGCGTGAGGAAGGGTGGCTTTTCCTCTGCCTTTGCACATTTGCCATTGGCTGTCCCACAAGGTTCAATTCTGGGACCACTGCTGTTCTCAATTTATATGCTTCCATTGGGTGACATCCTGTTGAAGTGTGTGATTAGCTTCGACTTTCATGCAGATGACTGCCAATCATACCTGCCTCTTGATGGCACTGGAGCCAGCCCGATCAGTGGACTCATGGACTGTTTAGCTGAAGTCAAGGCATGGATGGCAGAGAACTTTCTTTGTCTAAATGAGAACAAAACAGAGGCAGTGTTGTTTGGACCAAATGGTCATCTGGACTCTTCCAAGGTGGACTGTGGCAGCCTGAAATCCTGCCTAAGTGCCACAGTGGTCAATCTCAGAGTGTAGATGGGCACTGCCTTGTGTTTTGATGCCCAAGTTGGTACTGTGGTGTCCTCGTGTTTTTATCACCTGAGACGGTTGGCTAAAGTGAAACCATTTTTACCCAGACAGGATCTTGAGACTGTGGTGCATGCTTTTAAAACATCACAACTAGACTACAGTAATTCTGTCTTATTTGGGGTAAGTCAGGGTGCAGTAGCTCGTCTGCAGCTCGTTCAGAATGCTGCAGTGGGATTTTTGGTTGCAGCTCGTTCAGAATGCTGCAGTGAGATAATTGGTTGGCAAAAGAAAGTTTGATCACATCACACGTGTTCTGGCTGCTATTCACTGGCTGCCTGTGGATTTTAGAATTTGTTTTAAACTCCTTTTAATGGTTTTTGAGGCTTTGAATATACTGGATCAAGCTTATTTGATCGAGTTGGTGCAGCCCCATGTCCCTGCTCGAATGCTTCGCTCCGAGAACCAGTTGCTGCTGGTGGCTCCTAGAGCTCAGGTAAAGACCAGAAGGGATAGGGCGTTTTCCGTAGCAGGACTAAAACTTTGGGACACACTTGCCCATCTGTGAGGATCTCTCCATCAGTAGCAGTTTTTAAAACAAGGTTGAAAACCCACTTTTATAGTTTGGCTTTTAACTCTCTGGGTTAGATGATGATTTTACTCTGTTTTTACTTGTTGATTTTAACTGTCTTGGGTGATTTGATTAGTTTTAATTAGTAACTTTGCAGCACTTTTGTGGCATGCCTCATACCTGTAAGGGGCTCTATAAATAAAGATGATGATGATGATTGTCCAAGCCTTCACTTTTGTCTGAGCTGGACTATCATAATTCTATTTGTGCTGGCATGAGGCATGAGGCAGAAGGCTATTTCAAGACTTCAGATGGTTCAGAAGTGTGCAGCTCATTTACTGAACATGTAACCTCAGTTTTAGTGGCACTTCACTAGCTCCCAGTCTGCCATATAAGTAGCTTTAAAATCCTGCTTCTCCCTCATTAGGACTTGTACAACATCACACTGATGTACGTTAAAGACCAGTTAGCTATGCTCGCTTCAGTCAGCTGACCAAATTCTACCAATTGTTACTTTGATAAAGCTGAAAACTCGGGGAAATCGCATGTTTTCTGTTAGTGCTCCAACCTGTGGAATATATTGCCTTTGAACATTAGGTAGGCACATAGTCTTTCAGCTTTTAAGTCAATATTAAAAACATGCTGTTATCTTAAGCTTTTGGTGCAGATAGGATCTGAACATACCATCTTCTTTTGCTTTTACTGACTTTTAGCTTTTTACTGTACATTTTTACTGTTTTTATGCAACAGAAGTATCTGATGCAAACATTCACCCAAATGTTTGATTATCTTGCATCATTATTTATACACAGGGGTTCAGCACCACAGACAGCCATGGTGTTGTAATGTACCAGTGGTCCAATTATCACCAAGAATTTGACCAGAAAGTAACCTTTCATTTGCAGACACAAACACGCCTGTCTGTCCTCCAAGAAAGAAAAACAAGTGTACTATGTGCAACTAGCCGAAGAAGCCACAAGACCTTTGCTCAAGGCATCATGCGAGACTGCTGCATCTTCACTCTGAGTAAAGTGTACCCACCTCAAAGTTCCTAAATGACTTTACAACGTATAAGTTGAAATAATTAAATGAGTTGAAAGAACAAGATGTTTAAATCAAATGTTTGAATAATCTGTGCTTCAACAAATGATAATTATTAATGTTCAACACCCACCTCATATAAGTGTTTAAAACATTCTCATTCACACAAAGAGTTAACGATCTTTGTATCTGAAGAGAGAAGTGACTTCTGAGGTATATTTTGGTAAAGCCCTCAAACGTGTCAAATTCTGATTTGCCAAATATTAAAATAATGGGTTTAAAAAAAAACAGGAATTCCTTCCCAATTAATTCAATTTGTCTCTGACTCTCGAATTGGCCAATTTGGGGAAAAAGCATTTTAAAACCCATCTTCTCCTTTGACATCAAATCAAATCCTTTCTGCAACGCTGCGGGTGATATCAGACAAAATGGCTCTTCTAAGATTCAACAAACAGCCTTAGATGAAACCAGGGGCGGCGTTAGGCCCAGCAACTTGGGCTCAAGCCCCGAATGTTTTATGAAAAGACTAGTGTGTGTTATGCGCACGCGTGCGTGTGTTAAGCCCCAGATCTTCTTCAGTCCTAAATCCGCCCCTGGATGCAACCAGCATTCTAGCTTCCTATCGTCACCTGGAGAGATCCCAGACTAGACAAGTGCTATAGGAGCTAATCTACTGGTTCTTGATACTGAAAGGTTCCATCACAACCTCTTGACACTGTAGAGTTTAACTACACACTAGAATCAACACTGTTGCTATTCAGCTGGAGATTCTGAGAATGACCAATCAGATTAACCTATGAGGCTTAAATCATGCATAAATATCCCGGATACTTATATATCGATCTAAGTTCATACACCAACCTGTTTGGTCTAATTTTAACTCAAAGATTAAAGTTTAATTTAAATAATTTAATATTATAGCAACAGTTTATTTTTTCAGAAGCTAGGAATCTTTGCTTTTCAATAACCAGAAATATTATACCTTTTCTGTGTTTCGTTTCAATAATGAGGCAAGTTTAAAAATGAAGAAATTTTATTACTAACAATTTTAAACTTAAAGATTATAAACAACAATTCATGGATGACAATTTAATGACAATTTTTAACAGCTTTGATATTAAACTTGTTTTAAAGGCAAACCTGTGGCTGGATGGAAGCTAAATTGGAAATACGAGTTTGGATGCGTGAATGGAATTATCAGAAGATTTCTTTCAGGGAGAGAAGAAGCATTCTGGATGGAAATGATGTTTTGCAGCTATCTGAGTCGTTCACTTAGAAAAAACAGCATCAAACGCATTCCTATGGTCTACCTCACCCAAACAGGAGACCCTCTTGTGGATCCGGAGATCAGGAGGATGTTGTTCATCCAAGATGACACTCGGTCTGGCAGGGAAGACGCGAGTGTCCGATCCTCTGGTCCAGAGATGTCGCCGGGTACACAGTGTCGAGCGTTTGGCGGGATGGAAGTTTGTCGTCTTAACTTAACTCAGAAATCAATAACTCTGTCAGTTTTTTCGTCAGCTGGTTACAGTTTTGTTTATTCTTAGCTATTCTTGTCAGCGTGACAGAACAGCAGGAGAGGTTAGAGACAGCCATTCCCTTCCTCCTTATTATACCCAAAGCATAATAATTCATTTCATGTATTTAAAACACCTTTATATTGAACTAAGTGATCATTTATGATGATTATAATAAACAGTAATAAAATCAAAGAGTTTTATTAATATTATTATCTAATTATTATCATCGTGAACTTGAAGTGTCTTCCTCCTGGGACGGAACAGCAGCAGATAGGTGATATGTTCTTCCAGACATCATGGCTCCTTGGTTAATCTGTGAATTTAAAAGTACTGTTGGACCCAGCTTGACCCAGCTGGGTCAATGTGACCTTTGGCACAAATTAGAGGACCTTGCGTGATGCTACAACACCCTGGATTGCACGAGAATCTCCGCACAAAGGGTGCGTAGATTCATCACAGATTGTGTTGGATGGTTTTATAAACAAATCTCTAGTTTACCAAACATACAGCCAAATTGTTTTTACCTCCCAGACTCCACAAACTCTCTCAGATACTTAAGAAAGGTTTTGCTAAAACATCTAGCTTCCATTCTAGCATCCCACACATCACAATAAACCCTCTCAGGCTCAAAATAAGTTTTGATAAAAGGACAAACTACTAAGACCTTCAGGGGTACTTCTGAGTTTAAAAATGCTAATGAATTATGTATGTGGCATAACCAGGTAGGCAGGTTTTAACGTTGCAAATCTGCGACGCCTGCCTCCAGAGGGTTAAATCACTTCACGTCTATTACATTACATCATCCTTCATACCTTGTCTTGCATAATCATTAGTTTAGAGAAATAGAAATAAATTTATTTTATGAAATAAACTTGACTCTGTCTGAATTAATATGAAGTGTGTTTATGGTCCCTGAATAAGTAAAGAAACTATAATCTTCTGAAAAAACATTCAAAGATCAGTCAGGTTGATATTTCATATTTATATGGAATTATCACATCTGATTGATCATGTTACATATGTAGCTACTCCTTAGCGCTACAGTGTTTTGCTGCATTTTACCCCGCTTCTGTGTAGCACCGCGGACAGCGCCAAACCAAGGATGTTCTACCACAGTGGTTCCCAAACTGTCGCGCACCCCCTTCTATGTCCCGACCATGTCGACGCACCCCCCAGCCCCCACATCAGGGAATGGCTATATATATATATATCAGACGTCAAGCTAAACAGACAGGGTTAAAAATATGATCGACCTTTTTCCCCATCACTTTCATTTTTAAATAGTAATTAATAAACATTCGATACCATTACAATTTCCTTTGACTTAATTTTAAATAAATATTTAGAGTGCCCAGGTAGCACATAAACAATGCAATTTAATGGTTTTCTTAAAGTAGGAACGTTTAACCTGTGCGGCCAGAGCGCTCTCCTTTCTTCTGCTCTGCATAAACCTGAGCTGATCACCTGCTTGTGCGTAATCAAATGTCTATACGGGAAAAGATGGAAAAGATATAGCCATGAGGTTCACTTTTGCCTCAGACCGACTTATTGCTTTTTATGGTGTGGCTGAATCTGCGATCCGCTGCCATGCGGACTGGAATAACAAATGCTGCAGTAACATGAGTTGTGGTCAGGTTCATGAGGAGTCACTAGCTGGAGCGGACCCGACTTTAATACGTCATCCCAAAATAGAACCTAATATCTTAATTTGACCTGGAATGAAAAATGTTATAAAACCTCTTAAAAGTTTTTATCACAGAGGAGGCAGCGCTCATTTCTGTCTTCAGTCTGACGGAGCGCCGGAGTTTGCGCAGCGTGCGCGCTTATTGAATCTGTGTGTGTATGTGTGTGCGCGCGCGCGCGCGGCACTGCTCCATGAAGCTTGGTTTATGCTTGACGCATTCACTTTCCGCATGGTGATGCGGCTCGCAGATGGAACGCGGTTCACAACTTGCAGCGTTTAAGTCACCGCGTCTCGTTATTGGCGCTATTTAAACCAATGTTGTAAAATGACTTCTGCCCAGCCCAGATGTGCTCACTTGTGCACCCGTGAGCCGTGGTTCCGCGGGAACGCGTCTGACCTCTGACAGACGCACTCTGAACTTCAGATCTTCAGCACGCTGTTAATAGCCTGAATGGGAATCATTTCTTGTTATTTTGTTACATCCACAATGTTCTGTGTGTGAGGTCTACAATGTCAGAACACCTGCATGAGACACGGTGTTAATTACAATCTGCCAGAATAACTCAACACCTTCAGATTCCTCCAACACCGTTAAAAATGATCAAATACGGAACATATCGGCGTGCGCAGGCCAGAGTGCTGAAGCTTGGCGCATTGTTATTATGAAGCTAGGGCACATGCGGAGGACACACGCGCAAAAATATACTTGTTTTCAATAATATTTATTGTGCCCACTTACTTTTTCTTAGGCCCACCCACAAATGAGTTTCTGGCTACGCTAATGGTGACATATGACAGACTTCTCTGAGCTCCGCAGCCATTACACTTTTCACCTCGCGCACCCCGTAGCGGCAGCTCGCGCACCCCCAGGGGTGCACGCACCACACTTTGGGAATCCCTGTTCCACCATCACCGCTCCCTGCTGGATGTGGCTGGCATAGATTTTACCCATTTGCCCCAGTGAGAGCTAGGGAGTCGTGCTCCTTTGAATAGCCAAGACTGCAAGTTCTTCAGAAGGCTCAGATCTGTGCTGATGTCCCCAGATGAGTTTGTGGCACAGTAGTTTCAGGGAATCTTTGAAACTAGATAGTTGATCAACTTTATGCTTTTGATAATCACATGTCCCTGTTTTAGTTTAAAATAGCCTTGGGTTTCATCTGGTTTGTTTCATAGCCTCAGATATTTATTGTTAGTTTAGTTAATAGTTTGAGAAGAGTTTAACTCTGTAGAATAGCCTCTTATTTTTTTATTAATTACTTTTGGTGGAGTATTCCTCCACTCTAGTTTATTTAGATCCCTTTGTGTTTTCTCACTTCTGGGTTAATTGTTGCTATAGTTACACACCATTTTAGCCTAGAGGTGTTCTGAGTTGGTGCATATTGGTGTTCATTAATGGAGCCGCCTCTTCCCTGGAATTCATCCAGAGTTCAATAAATCCTTTATTTCATTTAAATCTCAGGCACATATCCTTAATACTGCACCTTCTTTCACATTTTAACATCTAGGTGGTAACAGTGCCACTAAAGTCCCCCCCCCCCCCCCCCCCCGAGAAGGTTGGACTATCCAGGTTAGAAAGCACACATCTTCACCAACTCTGTGTTTACTTTAGCTTCTCAGAACCACAAAAACGACTGAAAATAATATATTACTGGTTTAACTTGATAAGTGATTTGTTGCTGTAGAGTTGCATGCTTTACTCACTAGTTGGCTTGGATCTTATGTAGTCATGTTTGCCATGTTGGTGCAGATGAAATCTTACTGTGTCAGACCCTAACTTCAAACTAGTGCTGTACATTTGACCACCTGGAAATGATATTAGTGAGGTAAAAGACTGAAATTATTTGTCTGCTTCTGTATTTCTGGCTCACAAGAGGGGAACACAACCTGTGAACACAGCCAATGAACTGAACAAGTTCTTCAATAGGTTCAGTTCAGGACCAAACCCAGCATCCTCCTCGCCTGTCCCCAGCCAATCAGACATCCCATCCTCCTCTGATCCAACATTTTCCTGTCACACACCAGCTCTTTTGTCCTCTAACACAGTCATGGACTCTTCCGGTTCTATAAATCTGTCTTCAACCAAGTCAGGAGATGCTGCTGCCCCATCCCCCCTACCCCCCCCCCCCCCCCCTCCTCCCACCTATCTGTCTCCAGAAGTCAGGCGAAGAGGCAGCTGGAGAGACTGAACAGGAACAAGGCTGCAGGTCCTGATGGTGTCCAGATGGTGTCAGCCCCAGGGTACTGAAGGCCTGTGCAGAGCAGCTCTGTGGGATTCTGCAGCACCTCTTCAACCTCAGCCTGGCCCAGGAGAAGGTTTCAGTCCTGTGGAAGACATCCTGCCTTTTTCCAGTTCCAAAGAAAACTCGCCCATCAGTCAATGATGACTACAGACCGGTTGCCCTGACATCCCACATCATGAAGGTCCTGGAGAGACTCCTGTTGGTCCACCTGAATATGCAAACTAGAACATATCAGGACCCACTGCAGTTTGCTTATCGCCATGGAGTTGGAGTTGAAGATGCCATCATCCAGCTGCTTCAACCAACCCACTGTCATCTGGACAAAGCAGGCAGCACTGTGAGGGTCATGCTCTTTGATTTCTCCAGTGCATTTAACACAATCCAGTCTGATGTACTTTGCCAGAAACTCCAGAAGACACAGGTGGGGGCCTCAACTATCGCCTGGATTAAAGATTACCTGACAAACAGACCACAGTTTGTGAGGCTGAAGAACTGCACATCAAACCAGGTGATCAGTAACATTGGAGCACCACAGGGGACTGTACTCTCACCATTCCTTTTCACCCTGTACACCTCAGACTTCCAGTACAAATCAGAGACCTGTCATCTACAGAAATACTCAGATGACTCTGCAGTTGTCGGGTGTATCAGAGATGGACAGGAAGCTGAGTACAGAGAGCTGGTGGAGCGCTTTGTGGCAGGGTGTGGAAACAATCATCTGACCTTGAACGTGAACAAAACAAAGGAGATGATTTTAGACTTCAGAAAAAACAGGGTGGAGTCAAACACTGTTTCCATCATGGGAGAAGAAGTGGAGGTAGTTGAGGAATACAAATACCTTGGAGTTCACCTGGACAACAGACTGGACTGGAGAAAGAACAGCCAAGCCGTTTACAAGAAGGGACACAGCAGACTGCACTTCTTGAGGACGCTTAGGTCCTTCAATGTCTGTAGCAAGATGCTGCAGATCTTCTACAAGTCTGTTGTTGAGAGTGTAATCTCTTCAGCCATCGTCTGTTGGGGTAGCAGCATCAGAAGCAGGGACCTGAAAAGGCTCAACAGCCTAATAAAAAAGGCTGGTTCTGTTCTGGGGGTGACTGTGGAACCACTGGAGGAGATTATGCAAAGAAGAATTCTCCAGAGAATCAAGAAAATGATGGACAACCCTGAGCATTCTCTTCTCAAGACTGTCCGACAACGGAAGAGTGTCTTCAGTCAGAGACTTCTTCAGTTTCGCTGCAACACTGACCACTACTGGAGATCCTTCCTGCCAACAGCCATTGTAATATACAACAACTCTTTGATGACTTGATTATTATTATTATTCTGAGCTACTACAGCAATCAATTTCCCTCTGGGATTAATAAAGTATTTTTGAATTGAATTGAATTGGAATATTAAACATACATTATTATAGATTACACTCAAGCTCAGTGGAATAAACCTGTTTTATATGCATCTCAGTTAAATGAATATTTTGAGTCGTGTTTTGTCTTTTTCTACTAATGAAGACTGAGTTTGTTAAGTTATTTGAATCAGTGTAAACCAACACTTTAGTTTTTGTAGGATTAGTTCATTTTTAGAGGTGTTCTAAGGAGGATTTTGAGTATTTATATGTAAGAGATGATAACAAAGAAATGCCAATTTGGAGAAATGTCTTTGCAGCTTTTCGCCAGTGACAGCAACAACAACTCAAACATCAGTTCTCACAGCTGTTTGAGCGAATATGAGGATTTTATTACAACTCTATACTTACACTTTCTTTGACACCAGTGAAAAACAACTTTCCTACTTCTCTCATAGAGAGAGGTGCTTTTTAGTTAGCTGCATTTGGCTCACAGCCACAACAGGAACGTTTTCTGCACCAGACATGGAGCATGAATGGCCGTTTCAGAATAAGACGTAGAAGATTCATGATCTGACAGTTTGGCTAAACGTTTCCCAGTTTGACTCTGTATTTTCACATTGGATATTTTTCAGTTCTGTGCTGCGTTTCTCTCTTTCACCTCATATCATGTTTTGATTCCTAACTGAATGACACATATAGCTTTTCTGTGAGGTCATTTCATGCGTCTTTATTATTAACAGAATGATTTAGTGTGTGATGGTGTTGAGACATTAGGGTGATGCTCCTTGTCTTCTGGCAGTTTTTTGGCACTGCCCCAAGGACATGGTGGTAGAAAGCAATTGCTATTAGTGTGCACATGTAGTTTGAACAGATACATAGAGGCTGCTTTTAGCAGATGAGCCACAGCGCTATCAATTAAGATTAAGGCTGGAGCTATCACAGTGTCAGAAAGAACAAGATGGCATTCTCTCAATGTCAAAGGTAAAATAGGGTATTGAAGAAAAATCAAAGAAACCATGAAAAATCATGGGCTAAATAGCTCACTTTTGTTTCTTCATAATTTTTTCTGTTGAAATGAGGCAAGAAAATCATCATTTTATTGCTGACAGATGTGTCCAAGGCTGTCTTCATCATGTGACAGCAGATATGAAGTAACTCCCAGAGATGTAAAATGTCAGGATTTATATTTGCTCTGTTGTTGAATCAAAGTCCCCGCTGCGGCTCTGATTTCCCTGACCCCGTTCCCGCCTGATGTTCTCGTCTCATCCTCCGTGGTGTTCCCTTTTCTCCGGTTGTTTCAGCAGAGAATATGGCAGAAAGCCCCATCCCAGGCCAGAGGGACGTGGACAATGTGCATGTCCTGTGACTCTCCGGTGGTTTCCAAGTAAAGGCCATCACTCTCCCTAATTAGCTGGTCTCTTTTGGGCTGTGACTAAAATCACCTCTGTGGCTCCTTTCTCTATCGGATCACACCTAATTTTAATTAGGCCCCTCGGAATATTAGCCAGAGTCTTTGTTCCGCTTCCCCTCATTAAGGAGCCAGACAAATGAGTCGTTAAAACCCTTTATACGTTTTCTCCACATCCCCCCCCCCCCCACACACACACACACACACACACTCCCTCCACCCACCATTGTCCTCATCATTTTCATCTGCGTGCTATTTTAATGTGATGTCTGGCATATTATCAGCTCCTGACCTAGCTTAAACCATGACAGTGTTGATTACCTGTCCTGTTCAAATGTCCAAGCAAAGTCACACTCTGGCACGGAGCTCCAAGGCTGCAGAACTTCTCAGGGTGGACCTGATCAAGTATTCCGTTAGTTCACTGTACAACCTATTTTAGGGAATTCCCATCGCTCATGACAGTAAAAACTCTGAAATTGGAATTTCGCCTGAGGACACACTGTTACTACTGATGCTGCGTATATTATTCAATTTCCAAAAGGGTATCAAGCATCTGTACCAACTTTTGTGTGACCTAAATCTAATTTTAAATTCCCAGATGGAAGCCAGCGCTGTAATGGTTGAAGAAACAGCATCCAACCATGAAGGTCAGCCATGGAAGGTCAATCACCTAAAGTCAAGAAAAGAAAGCAAAAATTCTAGCTAGAATAAAAGTCTGGTACCTCAGGAGACAAAATTGGTGACTACATTTTGAAACAAACTGACACACGAATAAGAGACAGATATAACTACACTGTTTAAATATAAAAAATGTGGGAAAAAAAAGTACCGAGTTTTCAACCAATCCTGAGAAACATTCTCCTAGTTTTTTTTCTAGACTTGAAGGAAAAGGTTCAGAATAAACAGAAAGATGCACGTGCCAGCCTGGGTGCTCTTCTGGGCAGTTCCTGGGTGGAGGTGGAAGTCTCAGACCTAACTTTTTTTGCGTCGGCACAAAGGCTGCTGCTGCGTGTCTGCTGCTGTCGGGATAGATGGCTCCCCAGTGGCCTCTCCTCATCCTGGCACTTCTGAGCTCAGCTGAGTGTTATTGTCTTATAGTATTAAGTGTGTGTGTGTGTGTGTGTGTGTGTGTGTGTGTGTGTGTGTGTGTGTGTGTGTGTGTGTGTGTGTGATCAGGAGAGGGGGCCATAACTAGTTGTGTTGTTTTTATTTTTGTGGGGAAAATGAATGTGTGAATGTGGAGTCATCTTAATCTGTAAAGCATTTTGATTCACCTTTTATGTATGAAAAGCGCTTTATGAATAAAGTTTTCATTGATTGATTGATTGATTGATTGATTGATTGACTGATTGAAAATGTATGACTTCATTACCAAAACCCATCAATATACATTTTTAGTTGCTGATTTGAGAAGTCATACCCTGGAATCAAATCACTGAAACTACATTCAAATAATCATCAACAGTTTGATTGGTTTAGCTGCAAAGAACTATTTGATATATATGACCCCCCCATCCCCCCACCCCCCCACCCCCCGACTTTTGTCCTAACAGTAACCCTACATAGGACCCATATAGAGATAATGGAGAACTTTACATTTCAACACCAGGGTGTTATTGTGGTATCTTAAGTTTTCTTTTGTCGTTACATTTTTCAAAAATATTTATTTTCATGCGAAAATTCATAGAAAAACATAAAATATGTCCTCTATAAAACAGTTTACAGTAGAATTTTTTTAAAGTTATGGAGCAATAGATAACCTTTCTGATCAAACATAGAATATAGAACATTTTAGAATATTATATATTTGAGGACCTGTTTCTTAGTCATATTCCTCCTCTTCCTCATCATCATGGCGAGATTAGCTGGCACAATTCGTGTCCCTCTGTTGTTTCATAGAAGTCCTTAAAACAGCTAAATAGTTTCAATATTATATTTGTTATTATTACTGTTACCACGAATATGAAGTTTATGTCTTAAAACATTAGATTTTACCTAAAATATACATACTTTATTTACTTGTTCAGGGCATATGTTTAAATATAGCAGCTTTGATTTTCATGCTATGATTTGACCAACTTCACCGACTTTAACATTTACAACACATAAATACTTATTTAGCACAACCAGTCAACCCTGTCATATGACAGTTAATAAACCTATTGTTAGTTTTAGAGATCACAAAAAGAGACCAAGCTTCAGGAAGGCAGTTTTCTGGTTCTGCAGACATACTAATATTTGCGCCTCACAGACATGTACTGATTGGTCCAATGGCGCCGACTATGAAGGCACACCGACATTAAAGATGTGAGCAGAAATGTTCCAAATATACCATAGATGCTGGCCCTATAAAGGGTTAAGGATATTTATTAGTTAACAATGACGGTAACGTTAATTGGCTTGGTTCATTAGTTTATTAATGCTTAATAATGCACTAACATTAATAAAGGGAACCTTGTTGTAAAGTGTTACATTATTTGTTTCCTATTGAATAATCCAGCCCATTATTGTTCTTGAAACAAAGGAAGAATTGAAGCTTTCTCCATAGTTAACATAACTTACGTTCTTGTTTAAATGGAGGCATTTTGTATTCCTTCTGTGAGATAAATATCACAGTTTTATTCTAAAATGACCTCATATATTATGTGCTTAAAACTCTCTACTGTGAATCAGTGGTGTGAGTTGGAAAAGGAATGGAAATTTTGTTTTAAGAACCAAACTTTATTTCAAATAAAACATGGAAACTACTCAAAAAATGTAACTATTGTTAACGTGAAATTCTGGTTTCATCTATTTAAATATTTAAAATATGTTTTTATTTCACATTTTAAAAATATCCTGTTTTGTTATTTAGAGCGTGAGTTTTTTGTATTTGTTCATAATTTATGGAAGAAAAACATTGGTTGAACATTAAAACCAAAAACCCTTCATTTACATTTAGATTCTATGTGTTTAGTTGTTTCTCTTTCAGTGAAAAATAAAAAACTCAAAACATTTTCTCATTAAGAACCATTTTACATCTACTTAGATTCTGATGAGAAATACAACTCTGAAGGCAAATCATTTGTACACATGTAAAATTTGAGGAATATTATTCGTTTTACGCCTTTAACATGAAAAAATGTTTAACAAATAAAGGAGCCTGAGACAACATCTGTCTTATATTCACGGCCTCTCTAGTCTGGACATGAAAGCAATCTGACAGCACGTGTCAGTGAGAGATTGTCTGTGATGGCTGTAATTCTTGCTTGTGTGACTGATCTGCCCAGGTTGACTTCTGAGGAAAAGACACAAGAAAATCAGAAACTCCTTTTTCAGTAGTTAGTTGTATTTTTTCTGTTTCATGACAACAACCTATCAGCTGTTTCACATTACAACCACAACAGTTTTAGGGCAGTTTGAGACGGCAAATCATTCACTCAGTCAGAAACGTTTACATTTCAAATAAAATACAAATCACGTCTTTTTTTTATAAAGCGATAAGCTATAAAATATAGGCGACAGTATTTACTAAACTATTAAATATAAAAAGGCCATGCAGAAGAAAAAATGAGAAGTTTTTTTTCTTTGTTTCTCAGTTTCTAAGTTAAATTTGAATAAAAGTTCAAGAATAGTCCAATAAAATCACATCTGTAAAAGAATGCCACTAAGCACTTGAACCCAAGTGAATCTTTAGCTCATTCCTACCTCCGGCGCTGTCTCGGACGGCAGCCTGTCTAACATGCTCTCTGCAGTTGAAAAACCTATTTCCCCTTTCTTTATTTTTTTGTGTTTATTTTGTTACTTATTGTGTAGTCGTGAATTTTTATCTTTTTGTGCTATGTTTGGATGCGAAACTCGGCGCAAAACAACTGAGATGACCGCGACGCCACGCTGCTCCTTTCTCTATAGCCGCGACCAGTTGCTGGGGCTAAGACAGCACAGCCATGTCGGCATTCAGCATGAGATTCCCGCGGTGATCAAGAGGAACTACCGTGACTGCAGAGCGGGGAAAACGCGAAGACTGAGGAGGAAAAGATTCCGTCCTGCTCTCCCGTCTGTGGTTACTGGCAATGTCAGATCACTGGTTAATAAGATGGAGGAGATCGCGACGCTAACAAGGACAGAGAAAGTTTTCCGAGAATGCAGTGTTATGTGTTACACGGAGACATGGCTGCACAAAAACATCCCGGACTAGGTGGTGGATATAAACGGATTTACGTGTGTGAGAGCGGACAGGGACTCGGGCAGTTGTGAGAAGAAAAGGGGAGGAGGACTCGTTCTTTATGTTAACAACTGCTGGTGTTCCCCCAGTCACGTTAAGGTGAGGATGGCTGTGTGTAACAAACACATAGAACTGTTGGCGGTCGGTCTCCGACCATATTATCTACCGCGTGAGTTTTCCCTCGCCATTATCATCATTGTTTACATCGCTCCTGATGCCAACTCGGCGCAGGCGTGTGACGTCATCAGCTCAGCGACAGCGGACGTACTAAATCGTAGTCCCTCTGCGTTTGTGGCTATAACGGGCGATTTTAACCACACGAACCTCTCCACTGTTCTACCTACATTCAAGCAGTATGTGGACTGCAAAACAAGAAACAATAAAACACTGGACCTGTTTTATGCCAATGCTGCTGAGGCATACACCTCCAGCCCTCTCCCTCCCCTGGCCAGGGCTGACCACAACCTGGTCTCCCTCCAGCCCCTTTACAGACCTGCCGTCCAGAGACAACCTGCAGCCACAAAAACGGTCACAACATGGACAAGGGAGTTGGAAGAGACTCTGCAGGGATGCTTTGAGTCAACAGACTGGGATGTTCTTTGTGATTCCAATCAGGACAATATTGACAATCTGACAGGCTGTGTTACAGACTATATCAACTTCTGTGTTGACACGGTAGTCCCCCAAAAAACCATACTGTGCTTCCCCAACAATAAGCCCTGGGTTTCCAAAGACATAAAAGCAACCCTGAACAAGAAAAAAAAGAGCTTTCAGAAATGGTGACAGAGATCAGCTGAAACTGGTGCAGAGGGAGCTGAAAGCCAAGATTGCCGAGGGGAAAGAGTCCTACAGACGGAGGCTGGAAAACAAACTGCAGGAAAACAACACCAGGGAGGTGTGGAATGGAATGTGGGCTATCACTGGCCTGAGACAAAAGAGAGGTGTTGGGATTGAGGGGGATGTCGAAAGTGCTAACAACCTAAATCTACACTTCAATAGGTTCGACTGCCCAGCGTCTCCTGTCTCCACAGCCAGCTCTTCCCATCATCCCCTTCCATCCCCCCCATCTCCTGCCTCCTCTGACTGTCTCACCCTGTCCCTCTCAGCAGATGACATCAAAAAAGAATTGGGCAGACTCCACCCCGGCAAAGCTGCTGGTCCTGATGGTGTCAGTCCCAGGGCCCTTAGGTGTTGTGCTTCCCAGCTGTCTGGAGTTTTACAACGGATCTTCAACATGAGCCTGGAGATGCAGAGAGTTCCATCACTCTGGAAGACATCCTGCCTGGTTCCTGTCCCTAAAAAGATCAACCCGTCGACCCCCAGTGACTACAGGCCAGTGGCTCTGACCTCACACGTCATGAAGACGCTGGAGAGACTCGTCCTAAAACATCTGTGGCTGCTGGTGGAGCCTTGGCTGGATCCCCTGCAGTTTGCTTATCAACCTCGTATCGGTGTGGAGGATGCCCTCATCTACCTGCTGGACCGGGCATATTCTCATCTGGACATTGCTGGGAGCACTGTGAGGGTCATGTTTTTCGACTTCTCTAGTGCCTTTAACACGATCAGACCATCACTGCTGGGGAACAAGCTCACAGAAATGCAGGTGGACGCCCCACTTGTAGGTTGGATTACGGACTATTTAACAAATAGACCACAGCATGTCCGACTGATGAGCTGCCGCTCAGATAACATCCTGAGCAACACGGGGGCGCCGCAGGGGACAGTCCTATCACCCTTCCTCTTCACCCTTTACACATCTGACTTCAGGTACAAGTCTCAGTCTTGCCATCTGCAGGAATTCTCTGATGACTCTGCCATCGTGGGCTGTATCAGGGATGGTCAGGAGGTGGAGTACAGGAGTGTGGAGGACAGCTTTGTGGAGTGGTGTGAGCTAAACCACCTACAACTTAACATCACAAAGACTAAGGAACTGATTATGGACTTTAGGAAGCAGGCCCCACCTCCTACTCCTGTCACCATCAGAGGGGCTGACGTTGTGATCGTTGAGGACTACCGGTACCTGGGTGTACACTTGGACTGTAAACTGGACTGGTCTAAGAACACCAATGCCATCTTCAAAAAAGGGCAAGGTGTCAGCTTTTCCTACTGAGGCGGCTCGGGTCCTTCAATGTTGGTAGGAAAATGTTGACCATGTTCTATCACTCTGTGTTGGAGAGCGTTGTGTTCTTTGCAGCTGTGTGCTGGGGCAGTGGGGTGAAGATAGCTGATGCCAACAGGCTGAACAAGCTGATTAGAAGGGCTGGGTCTGTCCTGGGTGTTAGACTGGAGAACCTGGAGGAGGTGTCTGAGAGGAGAATGCTAAAAAAGCTTCTCTCTATCATGGACAACCCCTCCCACCCCATGCACGCCCACATGATGGACCACCGAAGCACATGCAGCAAAAGACTCATTGCCCCGAAATGCAGAACTGACCGCCACAGGAAATCCTTCGTACCGGTGGCAATAGGACTGTTTAACTCTTCCTCACGCTGTAGGTGATTCTTCAAATACTATTACCTTGGTTATTCTGTGCCCTCACCGACTGTGCAATATTACCCAAGAGTTCTGATTGTAAATATGTTTTTTATCCCCCCATCATATCATATGCTGCTACAAACCCATATTCTTTTACACAATACTTTAATCACTTTTGTGAATCGCCTGCACCGACGGCTTAATTACTTATCCACAAGGATGCAGTCATGTATTTAATTAATTATTTTTTTATTTTTTTATTTTATTTATTTTTTATTTTTTAATGAATATATTGTATATCATATTTTTATTTCACCTGTTCCTTTGTCTCTCCAACTGCTTTGAGCATGTATGACACAAGAATTTCCCTCGGGATAAATAAAGTTGTTCTTATTCTTATTCTTATCATTACTGTTTCTGAGCTTTATTAAACGAGGTTATTTTTGCTTCAGACTTGAAGGTGTTTCTAATTACCTTTTTACATGTTTCGACCGTCGTCTGCGGTCTTCTTCAGAAGTGTCACAGGTGTTTGTGTGACGCGTCTTTATCAGCTGTTCTTCTGGTGGGCGCGACCAAACTGGATCTGTCAGATCTGCCGGGTCGGTCATGCCCACCTCTGCTGGCTGGTCTTTGGAGAAGGGAATCTCAGGTGCGAGACAGCTGATAGGCCCCCTCGTCTATGTTCATGTTCCAATGTTCCCGTTTCCTTATTTCTATTGCCTCCCTGACCCAATGTGTGGACCGGTTGTTCTCCGTGTTAATAATTTTCCCTTGATCCCAGTCCATGATGTGATAATTTCATTTGCAATGATCTGAGATGGCTGACTTGACGGTTTGCTCCTCTGCGTTTTTCTTTGTTGTCCTTGTGAGTCTTTTTGTTGTTTCCTTCTCGCATTCCACCTGGTGCTCTTTCCTTCTTGTGTCATATGTTCTGCCGGTTTCCCCTACGTATGTTTTATTGCACGACATGCAGGGTATTTCGTAGATTACATTGCATTTCTTGTCTGGTTCTATTTTGTCCTTGGGGTGTACTAGTAGCTGTCTGAGTTTCATGTGAGGTTTGAAGGTTGTGTTGATTTTCTGTTTTTTCATGGTCCTTTGTATACGTTCTGTGACTCCCCAGATGTATGAAATTGTGATGGTGTCCGTGTGCGTGCGGTCTGGTCTTTGTTTTTGTTTTCTTTTTTTGGTCTCTGTGTTTTTTTATTTTCTTTGACTTGTTGTTTTCCTTTTTCTATGGCCCATTTTGGATACTGACAGAGGGTTAGTGCTTGTGTGGTTCTTTTGCCTTATCAAAACACAAGAGACAGACAGCTTGTCCAAAGCAGCGTGGGGCATTTATTTACACAACTCATCCATACATTACCAGCACCTTGTGGGACAGCCTGCAGTCTGGTACTAAGTGACCTCGACTGGAAACCTTCTGCAAAGCCCTCTCTCTCCCTCAACACGCAGCCTCGGTTATACTCTGCTGCTGGCGCTGATGGGGGCTATTTTCACCTCCTAATATGGTCAAAGAAGTTTAAGACTTACTGAAAGTTACATAAGCTGGGCTGAACAACAGGATGTCGGGCTGCACGTACGCAGCAGCTGGCTGATAAACAAGATGTTGAGCACGTACACAGAACACTGCTTTTAGCTCCTACACTTGTTTGATGTGTTCTTCTTCCTGTTTGTGGTCTGTTTCATCTGTAATGAAGCTGGTTCGTTCATATAATGTTCTGACTACTGATAATTTGTGTTCTGTGTGGTGTTCAGATGTCCAGAGCAGATATTGGTCTGTATATGTGGGTTTTCTGTATGTTGTGATTTATATGCTGCCATCATCTGTGGGGTGAATCTTCATGTCCAAAAATGCTATTGTTTTGTTTGTTTCCTCTTCATGTGTGAATTTTATGTTTCCCATGTTGTCAACCATGTTCAGGTGGTCTGTGAGTTGTTGTGTGTGTCCGTCCAGTTTTTATTATTTCCAAGATGTCGTCCACGTATCTTCTCCAGAACATGGGTCTGATGGGTGCAGGTGCTGTGTTGATGGCCTTTTCTTCCAAATCCTCCATAAAGAACCCGCTCATTATGGCTGAGAGCGGGTCTCCCATGGCGAAACCTTCTTTTTGTCTGTATATTTTATTTTTGTACTGAAAATATGTGGATTTTGCTGCAAAATCTAATAGGGTGGATATGTTTTCTACTGTGAGATTTGTCCGGTTCTTCGGTGATCTGTCCATTTTTAGGCGTTCATGTACTCTGTGTAGCGTGACCTCTATGGGTGTTTTTGTGATAACATCATGTGAGATGATGATGTCATTTTTTTCTATTTTCATTGTTTTGAGTTCTTCAGTCAGTTGTTTTGATGTTCTGATAGTCCCAATAGAGGCTGGCTGATCTCCACCAGGGCTTTTGATAGGTTATAGGTTGTAGGTTGTAGGTCGATGCTGTCTACTATGGGGCGAACGGGAACATTGGAGCATGAACAGAGACGAGGGGGCCTATGAGCTGTCTTGCACCTGGGATTCCCTTCTCCAAAGACCAGCCAGCAGAGGTGGGCGTGACCCCACCTGAAGAACAGCAGATAAAGATGCATCACACAAACACCTATGACACTTCTGAAGAAGACCGCAGACGATGGTCGAAACATGTAAAAGGTAACTCGAAACACCTTCATGTCCGAAACAAAATTAACCTCTTTTAATATTTAAAAAGAGGACATAATGAACATTGTAAAGGATTTACAAGAAAGTTTTGTTTCTGAGCTTTTCAAAAATAATAATACTTTAAAAAAAATTGAACAATACAACATGAGGAATTCGCTTTAATTCTGGGTTGTCAATTTCAAATTCACACTGCGCCGAAATGAAAAACTGGAAAAAGTAGTGGGTCAAACTCAGTATTTATTTAGAACATGATAGCAAATGTGCACATCTGTATTGTTGAACCTTTTCATTTTTGAAACAAACTTATGTTTGCATAAACACTGAATCTGGAATAACCGAATTACATATACAGTAAGCAAGAAGATTTGGTGGTATTCTTTACTTATTATGTGTCAATTTTTCAATATATTTTTATTACTTAAAATGTGATAATGTTCAGCATTTTAAATTGTTTTATCATTTTAAAATGTTTTATCATTTGTATCTCTTAAGTATTTCTGTTTTAAGTTTTCTTGTTGTTTACTCCTTTTTGACTCAGCTTTTAATACTTTTAAGTGTGTGACGTCCTGTGGACAGGGGACGGAGGCTGACAGAGAGACAAGTTTGGGGTGATCCACAGAAGACCGAGTTGGTGTAAATCAACTCCTTATTTCTTAATTAATCATTAGAACTAATTTCTCCTTGGGGGAAGCAGTTAGTTTTATATTTACTCATTTTTGTATTTTTTAATCTTGTAATAAACTTTTTGAAAAATAATCTACATTCCTGATTCTTAAAGAGGTCCTCTTTGAAGGGGCCAGTGGGAGCCCTGACCATATTGCACAGAGGTAAGCACGTTAATTATAGGTTCCTGATTCATCAGGATTTACTTTACAGTTTGTGACAGATTAATTTAAAGACACCTTAAGATAAGAGGAGCTTGCCTCCTCTCTCACCCGCTAGTAACGAGATGTCTTAAGGATGATAAAACCGAAACATTAGAGGTTAATTTTGGCTCTGATCGCAGGTTGAAAAAGTCTCTATCAGCGCTGGAAGGTTGGATTAATTAAATAAATTGATAAATCTATGTTAGCCTGGCCAACTAACAAGAATCATTTTATAGTTACCAACCATCCACATAAGCTGATAGAGGCACAATTAATCCAAATAACCCAAACAAATGCCAGAAGGGATGGCCTCCCGCCGGGCTTCATCCCCAGTATTTTAACCAAAAAAAAACGAGATTGATTAAAAAGAAGTGGGCTACTACAAAGGGACAAGTCTTGCATATCATTTCACCTTTAAAATAGAAGACTTATTCTAAACTTAGGGAGTCCATACCAGGGTCTAGTACAATAATACTCACCGACATCCCCACCGAACCCTGAAAGATGCACAGTCTCATAAGTTCTAATGGAACTGGGTTTTAACGGAACCGACAAATGGGACGTGCACGCGACACTGCTAGCGGTAGCCAGTGGAGCTCAGTGAACAGAGGGGTGACGTGTGCTCTTTTTGACTGATTGAAGACCAGACGTGCCGCTGCATTCTGGACCATTTGAAGAGGTCTCACAGTACAGCCTGGAAGACCAGTTAGAAGGGCATTGCAGTAATCGAGGCGGGAGATGGCGGTAGATTGCACCAGGAGCTGGGTGGCATGTTGTGTTAGGCATGGTCTGATCTTTCATATGTTACACAGCGCAAAGTGGCATGAACAAGAAAGAGAGGCAACATGACCTTTAAAGGTCCATCTTTAAAGTTTGCTACCAGCTTTAAGTTAAATCATGGAAAAAATTGCATATGACCAAATTCAAGACTGTTTTGAGGTATATAAATTGAACACAATATATCAGCATGCTAACAAAATGAATCATTCAACCACTACTGCACTTACTCAAATAACTGATTATTGTTTAGAGAATAGTATGTATTCCAAGTAGACGAACACCCACTGACCGAACATGAAGGTGTGTGAGTATGGCAGAGGGGGTCTCTAGCTCAGTAGACAGCCCATGGACCAGGAGATGTGTGGGTCATGGGCGCAGAGCCAAGGGTGTCTTAGGATGAGAGGTGAGGAGAGGTATGAGATCAGGAGGAAACTGAGGGTTTTGTGGTAAGTGTCCATGCTTATTCGGACCTTAGGTGTCAGACCGGAAAGGGGGGAGTGGTCGGCCATCCACAGAGGTAACAGGAATGGCCTGTTCAAGGCTGGATATAGGAAGATGGAGCAGGGAGTTGAGGTGCTGGTCTATGAATTTACCTGCTGACTCTGAGTCCAGCAAGGCATCGAGGTGGATGGGCCCTTGTTTGAGATTGATTGAGAAGTTGTGGACTTCATATATATGTAGGTGAGGATTTGAAACAGACATCTGATGAGTGGAATGTTAGTTAATGGAGTCCTAGTTGGTAGATCCACATCCAGGTAGGCTCTGAAGGCCAGAGGGTGTGACAGGTGATTACTTTTGGGTAGATAAGATTAGCCCAGTTACCCCCACTTTTATGTCGACGCCCACAGCCACGATCCATGTGACAACAGGCACTTATGAGGGATCCATGGCAAAGGACCCAAATGGAGAAGGTTGGATGGCTCCACTGTAAAGAATCTAGGAAGTGGTTGGGGAAGCCTTTTTAAGGTGGGAACCCCAAGGCGGCTCTGAGCTTCACCTAGTACTCGCTGTGCTTCCCCCGACAACAACTTCTCCTCCATGGCCACGCGGGTCACAGCAGGCTCAGCAAGAACATCGGGATTACAACAAACAGCGGGACAAAGAACCTTCTAGACTCACCACCATGGAGATTGATGAAGCAAACCTGCTGCCTAAAATCCAGAAGGTTAAGTTGGTCATAACAGATGACAGTGCTAGAATCCACTGGTAAGCAGCACAGAAACAGAAGAAAACAGCCAAAGTCACTGGCATCATCTCCACATCTGGTTCCAGTTGCTTCTAAAGTATTTTTGTACACTTTTCTTTATTATCTTATTGTCAAATATGAGCTTTGTATCTGTTAAAGGTATTGTACCATTTATGTTTGTTTATTTATTTGGCAGACGCTTTTGTCCAAAGCGACTTACAATTTATAACCTATAGGGCGTGTTGTGATCTGTGGGGGGAAAACGGAGTACCTGGAGGAAACCCACGCATGCATGGGGAGAACACGCAACTCCACGCAGAAAGGCCACAGCCGAGTTTCGAACCTGCGACCTTTGTGTACAGTGCTAACAACTGAGCCACCATGCAGCCCTATTGCATTTCTATTTTAGTTCATATTTCCCCATATTAACTCCAAAATAACCCTGTGTAAATCACTATTTTCACTTATTTTTCCAACATTTAGACTTTTTCTACAGGTAACCATTTATTGACATTTACTTTTTTTTGTATTTTACACTCGGTTGTATTTAGATTTTTCTTTCAACCACACTTTCAACCTGTCAGCTTTTAGAATTAGAATACTTCTGAGTATACTCATTGTATTTTTATCTGTATCGTGTGATACAATGTTTTATTTTCTGGACTTAATGTTTTATGTTTTTATTTGATCAGTGTAGCGCCTTGGTGGCATCTTCTTGCCAGTAAGGCGCGATTTATAAATAAAGTTGAGTTGAGTTGAGTTGTTTTATGCTGATAAATGCCACAATTTAAAGTGACCTCCAAAGTTAAAAAGAAAAGAAGAGCAATGCCAATAACTCTGTCTTTTGAGATCAATGAGTGATATTTTTCACTTCTAGGAGACACAGACTTTACTCTTTTCTCCTGAGCTTGCATAGACAAGGTGCCAAAACCCCTTTGTCATCCATAAAGACTGCCAACAGAACATAAATGCAAACACTGAGTATGGGATGAAAAAGCATTTTGGACACAAAATTATTTATGTAAACTTCAGTTTTTGTGAAGTTTGTGCTTAGCTCAGTATCTAAGGTATTTTAAGTAATTAATACTATAAAATGTTTTTTTAAATACCATTTCAGTTTGTTAAATGTTTTTTTCTCACAGAAAAAGGAGACGGACAGCTCTGAGCTGGTGTTCGATTCTATTTTTAGACACATCATTTGAGTCATCTGTCTCGATGCTGCTTAAGGTTGAAGTCTGGCTATTTTTTCCTTCATTTCCTTCCTTTCTCAGCACTTTAGACATTTCCTTTTATAAACAACTCTTTACTGCTCACCAGTTTGACACTCCACAGTCATGTTTGTAGGGCTGTGTTGTCACCTGCGTAAACAGTGCTCATTAAGAAAACATGCCTGTTGCAGTGTGCCCAGTTTAATATAATAGAATGTGTAATTAACCTTCTGCAAAAGGAAACATTTGTGTCTCTTGTGTCTTATTTTGCACCACTTTATGCAGACTCAC